>NC_143547.1:40766006-41031006 GCF_031878675.1 Megascapheus bottae
GAATCTTGAAATGAAATAAATTGTTTACAGGTGTTTTAAAGCATCTGTACTTTAGGACATGATTCTTCTGAATTACTTCCTGCTAAGTCAACATATTTCATGTTTCTTGATAATATTATTCTTTGCTATGAAAAATATGGATAACTAGCTACTCAGGAGGATGAAAACTGGGGATCATGGTTCTATTTCCAATTAACCACAAAAAAAAACCCAGAGGTAGAAATATGGCTTAAGTGGTAGCGCATCAGCCTTTAGCAGAAAAACTGAGGGACAGTACCTAGGCCAAAACTCCCATACTGTCATAAACAACAACAACAATGTGGGGGGAGAAGGAAGGGAGGAAGAGAGGGAGGAAGGGAAGGAGAAAGGAATGAAGGAAGAAAGACAGAAAGAAAGAAGAAGAAAGAAAGAAAGAAAGAAAGAAAGAAAGAAAGAAAAAGTGAGAGAAAGAAAGCAGGCAAATATGAGCTGGTGGCTCATGTCTGTAATCCTAAATACTCAGGAGGCTGAGATCTGAGGATTACAGTTCGAAATCAGCTTGGGCAACAAAGTTCATGAGACTTACCTTCAAATTACCACCAGAAAACTGGAAGTGGCTCTAGGGCTCAAAATGGTAGAGTGCTTATTTACCATGGCAAAGATATGAAACCAACCCAGATGTCCCTCAGTTGATGAGTGGATCAACAAGATGTGGTATTTATACACAATGAAATTCTATGTTGCTGTCAGAAAGAATGACATTGTCCCATTTGTAAGGAAATGGAAAGACTTGGAAAAAATCATATTAAGTGAAGTAAGCCAGACTCAAAGGAACATAGGCTCAATGGTTTCTCTCATTTGTCATAATTAGTACAAACCTTGGGTTCTCCTAGCAGAGAATTACAATAACTCAAAACCTAGATATGTAAGGTCATATAGGATGAAGTTAAATGAAAGGACCTCTAGGATATGGAAAAAAGAGCTCTATAATATGTGATTGTTGTTCTTAATGTCCCATGTTATTTCCCATCTCTTTTGTTGTCCCTTGGTTATTCTCATATTGTTACAGTATCTTGCCTTGTCATCTGGTCTATTGTATATATGATTATTTGTTTATTTGAAATAGCAAAAGGAAGGGGGAAAACAAGATGAGGGGAGGGGGTGGGGGAAGGAAATGGGATAAAAAATGAGAAGGGGTATCAATGTGTGTGAAGTAATGCACCTTCTGTCTGGCAAATATTACTGTAACCCCTCTATGCTTTATAAAAAAATAAATAACACCGGGGGAAAAAAAGGGAAAAAAATGCTAGAGTGCTAACCTGGAGCAAAAGAGCTCAGGGACAGACCCTAGGTGCTGAGTTCAAGCATCACAACTGACAAAACAAACCACAAAAACAATCCCCCCCTCCTCAAAACAAGAATAATCCTAACACGAATGATGGAGTGCGGTCGGGAGACAAGCATTTATTGTTGCTGATGGCCATACTGCAAGTTTTGATGTTGTACCTTCTCCAGTTTACCAGCAGGTGTCAGGCTTTGACAACTACATGGAACTGCTGCCATCCCAACAGGATTGTGAGACTGCAGTGACTTTGGGATAAACCTCCATTTCATGAACATTCGAAAACAAAGAAACCAGGCACTTGTGTCTCATGCCTGCAATCCCAGTTATTCTCGTGTCTCATGCCTGCAATCCCAGTTATTCAGGAGGCTGCAAACTTCAAAGCCAGCTCAGGCAGGAAAATCTGTGAGACTCCTTCTCATTTAGTCCCAAAAAGCCAGAAGAGGAGCTGGGACTCAAATGGTAGATTATCAGCCATGAGGAATAAGCTTAGGCCTTGAGTTCAAACCCCCAAATGGCGTACACACACACACACACACACACACACACACACACACACGTGCACAAATGAAGAAATGTGCTTATTGTTAAATTTGCCAGTCCTGGGGCTTGAACTCAGGGCCTGGGCACTGTCCTTGGACACTTTTTGCTCAAGTCGAGCTATCTGCAGCCACAGTGCCACTTTCGACTTTTCTGTGTATGTGGTACCAAGGAATCAATCCCAGGGATTCATGCTTGCTAGGTGAGTACTCTACCACTAGGCCAGGCTCCTGGCCTGAAATGTGCAATTTTTTGTGGTGTGTGTTGGTACTGGGGACCAAACTCAATTTTTTTTTTTCCGTCATGGGGCTTGAACTCTGGGACTGGGTGCTGTCCCTAAGCTTTTCAGCTCAAGGCTAGTGCTGTACCACTTTGAGCCCCAGTGCCACTTCAGGTGTTCTAATGGTTAATTGAAGATTAGAGTCTCACAGTCTTTCCTGCTTGGCTTGGCTTTGAACCGGGATCCTCAGATCTCAGCCTCTAGGGGAGCCAGGATTAGATGGCTCACTACATTCTCACTTAGCTTTTGTCAACTCAAGACTGGAACTTTTGTGCCACAGCTCCACTTCCAGCTTCTTTTGGTGGTTAATTGGAGGCAATAGTCTTAAGGCTTCTCCTTCGTCAGGCTGGCTTCAGAGCCTCAGATCTCAGCATCCTGAGTAGCTAGATTGAAAGCGATACTCACTGATGAGCGGCTGAAACTGTGGAACTTTGAATTTGGAAGCAGATATTTTAGTTGTACTCTTTCTGAATTTTGCAACCCTCTTTAGCTAAATTTACGTCTGTATTTCCTTTGTAGTCCAGCTTCTCAAAAGAGTGTTCTATATTTACTGTGTGTTTCCTACCTTTCCTGTTAGTCCTGTCCTTGTTCACATATCATCAAATGCTTATTGTCTATTTGTAAAGTCAAATCATAGAATCTTAGAACTAGAACACAGCACCACATTTGGCTTTTTCTATGTACGTGGTACTGAGGAATTGAACCCAGGTCTTCATACATGCTAAGCAAGCACACTACCACTAGGCAAAACTCCCATCTGGGAAGTGGTTTCTCATTACTGAATTCTAAGAATTCTTCAATTCTTCTTTTTTTTGGCCAACCCTGGGTCTTAAACTCAGGGCCTAGGCACTGTCCTTAAGTGCTTTTGCTCAAGTTAGCAATCTGTCAGGTGAGCCACAGTGCCACTTCTGGATTTTTCTGTGTATGTGGTACTGAGGAATCGAACCCAGGGCTTTGTGCATGCCCGGCAAGTACTCTATCACTAGGCTACACTCCTGGCGTCTAAGAATTCTTAATTTATTCCAGATACAAGTCTTTTTGAACATATGATTTGCACATCTTGTTCCCTATGAGATACATACTTTTCACAGTTTTTTTTTTTTGGTACTGGGACTTGAATTCAGGACTTGAATTTAGGGTTGCTAGGCAGGTACTATATCACTGATCTAGAGGGCCTTCAGCTGTGTGTGTGTGTGTGTGTGTGTGTGTGTGTGTGTGCGTGAGAGCGAGAGAGAGAGAGAGAGAGAGAGAGAGAGAGAGAAAGAGAGAGAGAGAGAGAGAGAGAGAGAGAGAGGGAGAGAAAGAGAGAGAGAGAAACAGACAGACAAGCAGACAGAGACAGAGACACATGGTGACAGAGAGCTGTTAGTGAGAGTCTTGAATTCAGGACCTGGGCTTATTCTTGCCAGTCTTGGGGCTTGAACTCAGGGCCTAGGCACTGTCCTTGGGTTTTCTCAAGGCTAGCACTCTTCCACTTAAGCCACAGTGCCACTTCCAGCCATTTCTGCTTATATGGTACTGGAGAATTGAACCCAGGCCTTCATGCATGCTAGGCAAGCACTCTACCACTAGGTCACGCTCCCAGCCCTCTTTTTATTAATTGGACAGGAGTCTCATGGACTCTTTTGCCCAGGCTGGCTTTCTACCGTGATTCTCATATCTCAGATTCCTGAGATGTTGGATTACAGGCATGAATCATTGATTCCTTGCTTCCTTGGGATTTTCTATATTCAAGGCTCTATCACTTGCAGATATCGAAAGTTTGCCTTTTCTTTATTTGGCAGTTCTGGGGCTTGACCTCAGGGCCTGAGCACTGTTTTTCGGCTTTCTCAAGGCTAGAGCTCTACCACTTGAGCCACAGCACCACTTCCGGCTTTTGTCTATGCATGTGGTGCCGAGGAATTGAACCCGGGTCTTTATGCATACCAGGCAAACACTCTGCTGCTAGGCCAAACGCCCTGCCCAAGTTTGCCTTTTCTTTTCCAGTTAAAGTGACTTTATTTCATTTTCTTGCTTAATTCCCCAGCGTGAGCTTGTACAGTAAAATACGGAATAAGAAATAATAAAATTGGCATCTGTCTTGGTACTGATTCTTTGAGAAACATTTACTTAACATTTCAAGTTTATATTATTTATTTATATTTTTGCAGCTCCTGAGGCTTAACTTTAGCCTTAGTGCTGTCCCTGAGTTCCTTTTGATCAAGGTTAGCATGCAATCACTTGAGCCACAGTGCCACTTCTGGGTTTTCTGTGATTTAATTGGACATTACAATTTCTCAGACTTTCTTGCTGAGGTCGGCCTCAAACTGTGATCCTCAGATCTCAGCCTCCTGAAGATCTAAGATTATTGGCATGAGCCACTGGTGTCTAGCTGATAATTTTGAATTTTAAGAATTCCTTTTTTTTTGTACTGGTCCTGTCCAGGCTTGAACTCAAGGCCTGGATGCTGTCCTTGAGCTTTTTTTGTGTGTGTTTAAGGTTAGTGCTCTGCTACTTGAGATACAGTTCCATTTCTAGCTGTTTTGGTGCCTAATGGGAAATAGTCTCACGGACTTTTCTGCCCAGACTGACTTTGAACCACAACCTCAGATCTCAGCGTCCTGAGTGGTTTGGATTAGGATTATACATGTGCGCCATGGTGCCTGGCTGGCATTTAAATATTTTTTGTTGTTGATAGTGGGGCTTGAACTCAGGGCCTGGGCACTATCCTTCAGCTCTTCTGCTCATAGTTAGTACACTACCACTTTGAGCCACAATGCCGCTGATGGTTAATTGGAGATAATAGTCTCATGGACTTTAGTGCCCTGGCTGATTTTTTTTTGCCAGTCCTGGGCTTGAGTTCAGGGCCTGAGCACTGTCCTTGGACTTTCTCAAGGCTAGAGCTCTACCACTTGAGCCTCAGCACCACTTCCGGCTTTTTTCTAGGTATGTGGTACCAAGGAATGGAACCCAGGTCTTCATGCATGCTAGGCAAGCACTTTAACCACTAGGCCAAACTCCCGGCCCCTGCCCTGGCTGATTTTGAACTATGATCCTCATATCTCAGCTTCCTGAATAGTTAGGATTCTAGGCCTGAGCCACCTCGTCCAGTGGGCTTAAATCTCTTGAAGAATCACACCTATCTTAGGAGCAAGGCACTAGGAAGGGCTGATAGTCTTTGATCTTACTGGCTGACCTATGTAGAACCAGTGCCCTACAAGATAGCTGGGGCAAGAGCCCTGAGGGTTGCGAGTTTTTCCTCTTGCTGCTGAGAATGGGAGCTGGATGGAAGAAGGTTCCCCTTGATCTTGTGACTTCTGCTGCCACTCATGCTACAAATATGGGTGTTTGCAAAATGTGGGATACCATCTCTTCCTGGATATATATGGTTGCCATTGATTGGGACTGGAGAGAAGTCCTATGTTCTTGGTCACATTGGCCTGGAGAAGTTTCTATCCCTGGGGTAGGTGAGGATGTAGGTCATTGCTCAAGTGTCACTCATTTTTGCTCTTTTTGAAATGTGTCTTCCTTTGCTCTAAGCCTTTAGGGCAGTTTGTAGAGTTTAAATAGTTGTGTGTTTAAATACCGTTTCTTTGGGAAATGGATCTGTGGAGCTCTTCATAGTGCCATTTGGGAATGGAAACAAAACAAAACAAAAAAGAAAACATGGGCAGGGAGTGTGGCCTAGTGGTAGAGTGCTTCTCTAGCACCCACGAAACCCTGGGTTCGATTCCTGGGTACTGTATACACAGAAAAAGCTTGAAGTGGTGTTGTGGCTCAAGTAATATAGCTGTAGCCTTGAGGAAGCCTAAAGACAGTCTTCAGGCCCTCAGTTCAAGCCCCAGGACCGGCAAAAATAAATAAATAAAAATTAGGCATTAAAGTTTAAAAAGTACCTTGTCTTCCATACTGTAGCTCTACATTGATTGATATTTAAGTTATTTAAAATATTGTGGTCACAATGGTTTCCAGATTCTGAGGATGACATTGCTGTATCTCAACAACCATGCTTTCTCATCAGTTTTCAAAGCATTCAGATACATTTGAAAGAGAAAGAAATGAAGTAAAGGATGAAGCTGTGTCACCTTATTTTCAGTGGATCGAATGAAGCCTTTTCTTTGGTTTTATGATTTGCATTGGCTGTTAATTATATAAATATAGCAAAGCATTAGCAGCCCTTACTTTAAATTCCCAACTATACATATTTCCTTTGCTCTAATGATTTTACTGGCATTTGCTTTTGAATAATTTTAGTGCTTATTCTCAAATGCTTTCATGTAGTATGCTTTTGGACAAATGGAGAGCATAAGAAATAGGTAAACTTTAGTGAAAAATAGAGCTAAGAATTTTAAACCTTATCTAGAGATTGCAGACTGTATCTTACTAGATACAGTTATACATCAAAAGCTAAAGATGCAATTTATACATTAATAAGATTGCTTTTGATGATTGTGTTCCATTTTTCAAGGGAAATAGCTTATTTTTCTGTTTTATCTATAATACAAAATCTAGTCAAATGATAAGTAATAAATATAAGAAAAGATACTATTTGTTATCTTATATTTTCAGGGTGAAATACGATGATTCATCTTTCATAAATTTAAGGTGAATCAAAACATACTGTTATAAAATGTTATATTAGGAACTCTTTATATATACTAGTATATCTGTAAGGAAAATTATTTTTCTGGATCAAATTCTATAAATATAAATCATTTCAGGGGGGGGAGGGAAATGGGTACCAAGACATGTGGAAGGGTATCAATGTATGTGAATTAATGCACCTTCTATCTGGCAAATATCATGTAACCCTTTTACTAATTACAATAAAAATGCAAAATAAAAAGTGAGTCATTCTAAAAAAATATATCATTTCAGTAATGATGCTAGGTTGCTCTCTGCTTGAGCTTGTAGTAGTTCCTTTTCTTTATACTCTGGCCATCACAGTGTATAAAACCTTTTAATCTTTGTTCACTTTTTATATAAAGAGGGTTTTTTTATAGTTCTGGGGATTTATCCCAGAGCGTAAAATTTGCTAAGAAAGTACTCCTTCAGTTATGCCTCTAGTCCAGAAAAGTGGTTTTAAAGTGGAGTTTTAATTTGTTTTTTTTTCTTTTCTTTTTGTTTTTTTATTTTTATTATTTATTTATTTATTTATTTTTTGCCAGTCCTGGTCTTGAGCTCAGGGCCTGAGCACTGTCCTTGGATTTTCTCAAGGTTAGAGCTCTACCACTTGAGCCTCAGCACCACTTCTGGCTTTTTTCTATGTATGTGGTACCAAGGAATCAAACCTGGGTCTTTGTGCATGCTAGGCAAGCACTTTAACCACTAGGCCAAACTCCTGGCCCCTCTTTTTATATTTTTTTAATTTGTATTTTCTTATATTTTCCTAAGCTTATGTATGCACCGTTACTATGCATTACTTTTTACTTTTTGTTCATTTTAAATTTGGGTTACATTCTGCATACTGATTTGTAACTACAGTTTGTAGACATGGATAATTAGCCCTTTGCCATATGAACTGAAAATCATTTCATCTAAGATGATTTTTGGTTTTTAAATTTTGTGTATCTTTCAGCCACGAGGTGGTGGTTCACGCTTGTAATCCTAGCTACTCAGGAGGCTGAGATCTGAGGATTGTGGTTTTAAACCAGCCCAGACAGGAGTGTCTGTGAGATTATTGTCTCCAATTAATTATAGAAAAATCTGGAAGTGCACTCTACCACTGCTCAAGTGGTAAAGAGCTAGACTTGAGCAAAAGGAGCTAAGGGACAGTGCCCAGGCCTAGGGTTCAAGCTCTGGGACTAGCAAAAAATAAAAATAAAGTTTGTGTTCTTCTAATTTACAATTTCTTTTATTTCAATATGGTCATATTCATCAGTATTTTCTTATGTGATTTATAGATTTAGATTACACTTAGAATCTCTCTCCTCCCTGTTCTGACATAATATAAACAGCCTCAAAGCTATGACTCTTTCTAATGTGGTGATGAATATATATATATATATATATATATATATATATATGTATTTTTTGCCAGTCCAGGAGCTTGAACTTAGAGCCTGGGTATTGTCCTTGAGCTTTCTCAAGGCTCGCATTCTACCCTTGAGCCAAACACCACTCTGGCTTTTTCTGTGCATATGGTATCAAGGAATGAAACCCAGGTCTTCATGCATGCTAGGTGAGCACTCTACCACTAAGCCACACTCCTTGCCCTCTAGTTATTTTATATTTAATTTTTGAATAGTTGATTATATTTTGCTTTATTTATTTGTTTTTAGTATTTGTATTATTTGTAGGCGTTTGTACAAAGGAGTTGCCATTCAACAGGGTAGTTTATGAATATAATGCCCTCTTGATCACTGTCATCCCTTTCAATTTTACATTTAATTTCTCATCTATCTGGAATTCAAGTTACTTATTTCATATTAACTTTGTCTTTATGCATGGAGCCAATGTTTTCTTCATGTCTGTATCTCTAATTTCTGGACCATTATAGGTCATTTATAAATGTTATAAAAATCAGTGGATACTCTTTGCTTTTCTCATATTAAGCACCTGTTCTCTGGTGGCAGACATAGCTTAGACGTGCCCGGGAGTCACGCCTTATATAATCCCCTTTTTTTCAAGAACAGACAGAAGCTACGACTGGCTTCTAATCCAGCACATATGGAAAACATGATAGGATTTCATCTCTTGATTAAATTACATTCTGTGGCCATGGTGATGGGATGCCACTTGTGTGATCATATTAGGTTTTAGCAGCACGACGGAGGAAGAATAACTCTTGTGCTAGCCTTGAAGGAGCAAATTGCTTGTGGAGGGTGACATGTGGCAAGGAATTGCTAGCTACCTCGAAAGGATCAGTGGCAGACTGACAACCAGAAGAAACAATTTTGTCAACAATCATGTGAATGTGGAGGAGCATCCTGATGTCCAGCAGAGATCTCAGTTCTCATGCACAGTGTTGTGTCAGTCCTTTGGGGCACTGAGCAGAGAACTCAGGTAACCAATGCTGGGACTCCTGTCCCACAGAAATTGAGAGAAAAGATGAAACAATCTTCAGCTTTGAATTTGGTGCCAATGTGTTACACAGTAGTTGACAATACATACACTTAAATTTTTTCTTCTTCTGGGCCTGGGGCTTCATCTCCAGGCCCAGGTGCTGTCCATGAGCTCTTTATGCTTAAGACTAATGTTGGTGTGGGTTGTGTCTCTGAGTTGCTTTTTTTGTCAGTCCTGGGCCTTGAACTCAGGGACTGGGCACTGTCCTTGGGCTTTCTCAAGGCTAGAACTCTACCACTTGAGCCTCAGCACCATTTCTGACTTTTTTCTATGTATGTGGTACCGAGAAATTGAACCCAGGTCTTTGCGCATGCTAGGCAGCACTCTACCACTAGGCCAAACTCCTGGCCCCTGAGCTGCTTTTTGCTCAAGGCTAGCTCTTGATCACTCCACCATTACCACTTGAGCCATAGTACCAGTTCTGGCCTTTTCTATTTCTGTGGAACTGAGGAATTAAATGCACTCTACCACTAAGCTGCATTCCCAGCCCATAGTGCTGCGCTCTCTCTCTCTCTCTCTCTCTCTCTCTCTCTCTCTCTCTCTCTCTCTCTCTGTGTGTGTGTGTGTGTGTGTGCGCGCACGCGAGCGCGCTGGCCCTGGAGCTTGAACTCAGGGCCTAAGTATAAAAGTATCATGGACTTTCTTGCCTGGACTTTGAACCAAAATCCTCAGATCTTAGTCTACTGAGCAGCTAGAATTACAGTGCCCCACCCCCCTCCCTGCCAGTCCCATGGCTTGAACTCAGGTCCTGAAAGCTGAGCTTACAAAAATATATTTAATGTTACTTGTAATAAGAAAAATATACTTTAAGAGGTGGGAGTGTGGCTTAGTGGTAGAGTTCTTGCCTAGCATGCATAAAGCTCTGGGTTCAATTCCTTGGTACTACATACACAGAAACAGCCAGAAGTAGTCCTGTGGCTCAAGTGGTAGAGTGCTAGCCTTGAGAAAGTTCAAGGACAGTGCTCAGGCCTTGGATTCAAGCCAAATGACTGGCAAAAGAAGGAGAAAAATAAATATTGAAACTGTATTTTAAAACCAATTTGCAGGACTAGCAATATAACAGAAAAGGTAACATACTTTCCTAATGAGTGCAAGGCTCTGGGTTCAATTCCCAGACAATAAAAAAATTCTTTATATAATAAAGTTAAGAAATTGAAAAGTTGTATAATACACTATGATGGCCATAGTATGAGGAAATAATCTTATATGACTATTGAGGGTGACCTAGTAACATTTATTGAAATGTTTTGAATTTGTACCATTTCCCCCCCAAAAAAGAAATTTTCCTTATAGACTTACTATTTATGTGAAGAGGTATTAATCACAAAGTTTTTCATGACAGTATATTTTGATTCATCTAAAATTCATGAGATGAACGGCAAAATAATAATATTTTACTCTGAAAATCTCAGATTTGTATGCATGGGTTGGCTTTGAAATCCTTAGCTGGCAGGCTTCTGAGTAACTAGAATTACAGGCACGAGCCACTGGTGGACAGTTCTTTCTTCTCTGAATCTGACTACTATACAAACCTTTGTCCTTTTATTACTTATTTTATAACATATAACATAAGCTCATGTATATATATGCCAGTCCTGGGGCTTGAGCTTAGGGCATAAGCAGTGTCCTTGGGATTTCTCAAGGTCAGAGCTCTACCACTTGAGCCTCAGCATCACTTCTGGCTTTTTCTATGTATGTGGTATCAAAGAATCGAATCTAGGTCTTTGTGCATGTTAGGCAAGCACTCTACCACTAGGCCAAACTCCCAGACCCTCTTCAATTTTCAATTTTCACCTATATTTCAATGTGTATCCATATTTTCTCCTTTTATGGAGGATGCCATTTCTGGGCTTTAAAATCATGGCCTCATCTCTGTCCCTGAGCTTTTTTTGCTCAACGTTAGTACTCTACACCACTTGAGCCACACCTTCACTTCTGGCTTTTTGGTGGGTAGTTGGAGATAAATGTCTCAACAGAGTCTAGGCTAGCTTTGAACTGCAAACTTCATACCTCAGCTTCCTGAGTAGCTAGGATTAGACGTTGGAGTTACCAGGGCCCATCTTTCATTTGCAGCTCATAGTGGTTCCTTTCCTGATCCATGCTTGACAGGCACATATATTCCAAGATGCTCTCAAGACAGACAGTAATAGGACAGCCTGAACATAGCTTGTAAGGTACAGAATTATCACAAGCACCGCAAGCCCTTCATGTCCTAGGGCTTGAAAATAGGCCCTGTGTACTGTCTCTGAGCTTTTTGTGCTCAAGGCTCGCTGTCTACCACTTGAGCCACAGCTCCATTGCCAGCTTTATTTTTTGATGGTTAATAGGAGTTAATAGGAGTCTCATGGATTTTCTTGCCCTTGCTAGTTTTGAACTGCAATCCTCAGACCTCAGTGTTTTGAATAGTTAGGATTAGAGTTGTGAGTCACTGGTATCCGGCTCAGAATATCCACTTTCTGTAATGGCGCTGGTGGTTTATCTCTGTAATTTACTACCAACTACTTGGGAGTCTGAGTGCTGGAGGATCCAAGTTTGAAGCCAGTCCAGGCAGGAAAGTCTTCAAGACTCCATCTCCAAATCAGCAAAACATGCAGGGCTGGAGGCAAAACTCAGGTAGTAAAGTGCCAGGTAAGCAAGCAAGTTGTGCAAGGGCCAAGGCCCTGAGTTCAAATCAGTACCTACCGCTCACCCTGATCCAGTTTCATATTTATTGAAGCATTGTTTGATAGTTAAAATTTGGAAAGGAGAACGTGAAGAGTGGTTTCTGGATACTTTAAAAAGTATGTTACTAAAACAAATATAATGGCATACACTTGTGACTCTAGTACTCACAAGGCAGAAACAAGAGTTTCTCAAATTTGAGGCCATCCTGGTCATCTCAGACTCTATTACAATTTTTTTTTCTTTTTGCCAGTCCTGGGGCTTGAACTCAGGACCTGAGCATAGTCCTTGGGCTTTCCTCAAGGCTTAAGCTCTACCATTTGTGCCAGAGCACCACTTCCGGTTTTTTCTATGTATGTGGTACCAAGGAATTGAATCTGGGTCTTCGTGCATGCTGGGCAAGCACTCTACCACTAGGCCACACTCCCAGCCTTGTCTCAATTTTTAAAGTGCTGTGAATGTAGCTCACTATGACAGTGCTTACTTCAAGGTAAGTACTCAATTCCAAATAAATAAGACAAGGCAAGATAAAACTGGCAGACTAATTGGTATCAACTGGTCAGTTACAGGTACTAGTAAAATTTTGTTGAATTGGATCACCTTCAAGTAAAATAATGGATTTTCCCCCTATCTTGTTATTTGGAGATCAAAACCAAGATGCACACATGAGTTACACCCTTAGCTGAAATACCCTTTTTGTATTTGTTGGTACCAGGGCTTGAACTTAGACCCTGGATGCTTAGCTTTTTCACTCAAAGCAAATGCTCTGTCACTTGAGCCATAGCTCCATTTATGGCTTTTTGTTGGTTAAATGGAGATGAGTCTCACAGACATGCCTGCCTCTGCTGGCTTTGAACCATGATCTATAGATCTTCAGCCTCCTCAGTATTTAGGATTATAGCTATGAGCCACAAGTACCTGCCTAACCTTTGTTTTTTTTTTAACCTTAAAATCAGGGTTTAGATCGAAACAATGATAATACAATCATTTACCACGCATAAATTCTGCTCTGGAAACTTTTCTTTCTTTCTTTAGTATATTTGATGGTTTTAATTTTTAATTAAAGAATTTATTAACATTGATTTTTACATCATATTTCAAATGTTATGTTTAACAAACAAGTATTCAAGAAGGGAATCTCTCTATATAATCACTGGCACTTAGATTTTAGAACATAATTAAAATTAAGCTGAGTGTATGTCAGATACATATTAATATATGTAATAAAACATTATGCCTATAGAGTATATATTCTTCCTTCCTTCCTTCCTTCCTTCCTTCCTTCCTTCCTTCCTTCCTTCCTTCCTTCCTTCCTTCCTTCCTTCCTTCCTTCCTTCCTTTCTCTCTCGCTCTCGCTCTCGCTCTCTCTTTCTTTCTGTCTTTCTTTTTTTTCACTTTTTGCCAGTCCTGGGGCACTATTCTTGGACACTTTTTGCTCAAGGCTGGTGCTTTGTCACTTGATCCAAAGCTCCACTTCTGGCTTTTTCTGTATGTGGTACTGAGGATTCAAACCCAGGGCTTCGTGCATGCCTGGAAAACACACTACCACTAGGCTACGCTCCCATCCCCTCTAGAAACGTTTATTTAACTCTGCCTCCCTGAGAAGATGCTGAACTTACTTATATCACACACTTATCACATGCTCATTTTTTTTGAGATAAAATCTGACCCATCTGTCTATGCGGGTCCTGAACTCACAATCCTTCATCCTCAGTCTACTCGGTGTTAGCTCTATTTTTCTCTTTTGTGGGACCAGGCTCCCAAAGCTGGAAAATAGAACTAGGGATCAATATGTTAAGTGAAATAAGCCAAACTGAGAAAGACAAATATCATATATTGTCCTCCATATGCAGAATCTACACATCAAAAAAAATGAATGAAACTGGGCACTGGTAGCTCATACCTATAATCTTACCTACTCAGGAGACAGATCTGAGGATCTCAGTTTGAAGCCAGCCCAGTCAGGAAAGTCTGTGAGACTTTTATTTCCAATTATACAGCAAAAAGTACGAGGTGGAGCTATAGCTCAAGTAGTAGAGCAACAGCCTTGAGTGAAAATGCCAAGTGAGAGCGTGGGCCCTGAGTTCAAGCTCCAGTACTGGAGTGTACACATGCGCACGTGCACAAAACACCTCCCCCCACACACACCACACACACACACAATAAGCAAGAATAACAACAGGGAGCAATGAGGCTAAAGAGAAAGGGAAAGAGGGTGAAGATGGTTGGAAGTACTTTATACAAAGTAGGATGATGAAACTTGTTAAAAATTATTTAAAAAGTTAGGAAGGTAAGGGGTGGAGAGTCTGGCCTAGTGGTAGAGTGCTTGCCTAGCATGCACAAAGACGTGGGTTCGATTCCTCGGTACCACATACACAGAAAAAAGCTGGAAGTGGTGCTGAGGCTCAAGTGGTAGAGCTCTAGCCTTGAGAAAGCCCAAGGACAGCGCTCAGGCCCTGAGCTCAAGCCCAGGACTGGCAAAAAAAAAAAAAGAAGGTAGATGAGAAGGTAAAATGCAAATTTGATCAATATACATGTTATTCATGTATGTAAATACCACACTGAAAGCCTCAATACAATTGATATTTGCTCATTAAAATATAAAAACAATAAAGTGAACTTACTTGTACTTCCCAACTTATTAGGCCACATAAAGTTTCCCTTTTATTTTCTATGTTAGTCTGTGCTGGATGCCTGTCATTTGTCATAAAGAAAGATCCTGGGCTTATTACCTGACTTATGTAATTGTAACTCGTTTATATATCATCTTTATAATAACAATAAAATAAGGTAAATTAAGCAAGGCACCAGTGGCTCACATCTGATATCCTAGCTACTCAGGAGGCTGAGATCTGAGGACTGTGGTTCAAAGCCAGCAGAAAAGCAAAAATGGTGCTGTGACTCAAGTGGTAGAGCACTAGCCTCGAGGTGAAGAGCTCAGGGATAGCACCCAAGCCCAGAGTTCAAGTCCTATGACAGACAAAAAAAATTAAAAGGGGCTGGGAGTTTGGCCTAGTGGTAGAGTGCCTGCCTAGCATGCATGAAGACCCAGGTTCGATTCCTCAGTACCACATACATAGGAAAAGGCAGGAAGTGGTGCTGTGGCTCAAGTGGCAGAGTGCTAGCCTTGAGAAAAGCCCAAGGACAGTGCTCAGGCCCTGAGTTCAAGCCCAGGACTGGCAAAAAAAATTAAAAGCTGGGTGCAGTGGCTCATGCCCGTAATCCTAGATATTCAGGAGGCTGAGATCTGAGGATCAAGGTTCAAAGCCAGCCCAGGCACAAAAGGACCTGAGACTCTTATCTCCAATTAACCTCTAGAAAATGGGAAGTGGGGCTTGGCTCAAGGGTAGGGTGGTAGCCTTGAGCTGAAGTGCTCAGGGACAGTGCCCAGACCAAGTTCAAGCTCCATGACCTACAAAAAATAAAAGTAAAAATAACTAAATAAAATAATTGCAATAAAAGAAAAGAAAGGTTTGTGTAATTTTAGTCAAGGTCCTTTTGGAGTAAAGAAAGAATGTGGGAAAAATAACCATTCAGGGTTAGTCAAACTTGAAAAGAGAGGATTGAAATGAAAGAAAACACCTTGTAGGGAACATGTCAGAAAAACCTCTTCTTAATAATTTAAAAAATAGAAATAGATCATTTTCCTCATGTGGGAAAGAGACTCCCCAACCAATAATCATGCTTATCCCCTTTTAAATTGAAAATAAAATAAGGATGCCTATTATTGTCATTATTATTTAATATTGGCTTGGGTGTTCTGACTAGTGCGGTGGCATTTGAAACAGAAGTAAGAAGAATCAATATTTGAAAAGAAGAAATAAAAATATTTGCAGTTGACATGGTTGAATGCCTAAGTATTCTCTAGATAAGAGGAAATGTCATGCACAGTGACTCAGATGATGTGATACAAGAACAGTGCTTGAGGTCTTAGAAATGCAATTTGGAGAGCATAGATTCCAAGAGAAACCAGACTGTGTCCCATTCAGAAGGATTTTGTCAGTCCTTGTAAGATGTGCTGGTACTGGGACTTGAATAGGATCTGGATGTTATCTGTTTTTTCACTCAAGCTGGCAGTCTGCCACTTGAGCGAAAAATCCATTTTTTTGGCCAGTCCTGGGGCTTGAACTCAAGGCTTGAGCACTGTCCTTGGGCTTTCTTAAAGCTAGCAATCTACCACTTGTGCCACTTGTGGGTTTTTCTGTGTATAATACTGAGAAATTGAACCCAGGGCTTCGTGCATGCTAGGCAAGCACTCTACCACTCGGCCACACTCCCATTCCCAACATGGTTCCATTTTTCATCTTTTTGCTGTTACTTATAAATAAGAATCTCTTGGATATTTCTGCCTCAGGTGACTTTGAACCACCCCTCTCACTCTCTGACTAGCTAGAATTACAGACATGAGCCACTCGTGCCCAGCTCAGAGGGTCCTTTGAACAGCTAAAAAGAGGGATTTAAAATGGGTTAGACAGGTTCTTTATTAGGAATTATGATTGTAGGGTGAGGTTACTTTTATAGCTCATTGATTCAACCCAGCACAGCTTCGACCATACCATTGTTGTAGCAAAGCATTTCATTTACACAAAATGCTCAGGACATTCCTGCTCTTTGACTAGACTTCTTTTGGCATGTAAGCAAGTTATAGGTGGTCACTAAAATGCTAAGTGGAGTCTGGGTTGCAAAATGAGTCACTGTTGTCAAATTTCCTTCAGAAATATGCAAACATCTGTAGCAGTTACAAAAGACAATAAAGACGTTCGTTTGCAGAACAGTAAGACATATATATGCAATTGTATTTTAAATAAACTTAATGAGTGACACACAAATACACATCTACACAATCTGACAAAACTATATAATTTAACTGAGAAACAGGACATAACCTTAATGAAGAAACATTTTTTGTTGTTTCTGGATAGAATTGAATATCAGAATAATTAGCTCTCTTAAAATGAATTGATGAATTTATTGTGATCTCAATTCAGAACATCAACAAAATTGTTTTTGCTGGAATGAGGTAGTCAGTTCTGCTTTAAGGCAACATAGGCATTTCTAAAAATCACCCAGCTGTGTAAAATTGCGCAATTAAAACCACTGGGCTTATGGGTAAAATGGGATTAGAGGCATTCCATGAGGAATCTCTGTCAGTGACATACACAGAAAAGAAAGGAACTTAATGAAAATGGCATCACAGTTTTTCATGTATAATGATAAGCACTAGGTGAGTACCATAATAAAAGACCTGAAATACTTAAAAAAAAAAGACCTCAAATTTGTTTGTAGAAATGAACTTCAAAGGATTATAGCACATTAGTTATTATGGAAAGGTAGAGAGAAGGCACCTGTTGTGAAAGGATTTCGTTCATCAAACACATGATGAATGGATGAAGCTGGTAAGTGGTGGCAGGGTATATACCTCTCTTTACATATGTCCCTGAATGGCTTGGATTTTGAGCACAATTGCCTGTATTTCTCACTGCTTTCAGCAGCCCAAATTTTCAGCAACCCAAATTTCTTGGTGTCTCCCTCTTTATTTCTCTTTCTTTCTTTCTTTCTTTCTTTCTTTCTTTCTTTCTTTCTTTCTTTCCTCTCTCTCTGTCTCTCTCTCTGTCTCTTTCTTTCATCTTCTTTCTTTTTCAGTTTTGGGGTTTGAACTCAGGGCCTGGGTATTGTCCCTGGGCCTATATGTGCTCAGGGCTATTGTTCTACCACTTGAACTACAGCACCACTTTTGATGTTTGAATGGTTAATTGGAGATAAGAGTCTCATGGAGGCTGAGATCTAAGAATCATGATTTGAAGCCAGGCTGAGGCCTCTTGAACCATGGTTCAAAGCCAGCTCAGTCAGTAAAGTCTAGTGCACTCTTATCTCCAGTTAATCAGCTAAAAGATGGAAATGTTGCTGTGGTTCAAGTGGTAATGTGCTACCCTTGAGTGGAAAAAGCTTAGGAACAGAGCACAGACTCTTGAATTTAAGACCCAGATTCAACATACATACATAAAAAAATCAATAGACAGACCACAGGGTCAAGGAATCAAGACTCTCAATTTAACTACGTGGAAGTTAATTCTGATATCTATTAACATGAGCTTGGAAGTAGATTCACATACCTGCACATACTTGGGCTGATTTTAGTCCATTGAGATCCTAAGAAAAGTACTACTACACGGTGCTAGACTTCTGAGCTACATAGAATGTGGGATCTGCTGGGTACTTACTTGACTGAATCCTAGCTACTCAGGTATCTGAGATGTGAGGCTCCTGTCTCAAACCCAGGCCAAGCAAAAAAGTCTATGACACTCTTTTTTTTTTGCCAGTCCTGGGCTTGGGCTCAGGGCTTGAGCACTGTCCTTGGACTTTCTCAAGGCTAGAGCTCTACCACTTGAGCCTCAGCACCACTTCTGGCTTTTTTCTATGTATGTGGTACCGAGGAATTGAACCCGGGTCTTCGTGCATGCTAGGCAAACACTTTAACCACTAGGCCAAACTCCCACCCCCCCACACACTCTTTTTTATGTGTATGTATGGATGTATTTTTTGCCAGTCCTGGGCAGTGAACTCAGGGCCTGGGGCACTGTCCTTGGGCTTTCTCAAGGCCATCACTCTACCACTTGAGCCACCACTTCCGGCTTTTTCTGTTTATGTGGTACTGAGGAATCGAACTCAGGGCCTTGTGCATGTTAGGCATGCATTCTACCACTAGATCACACTCCCTGCCCCAAGTCTGTGACCCTCTTATCTCCAGTTAGCCAACAAAAAGTTGGAAAAACACTGTGGCTCAAGTGGTAGAGCACCAGTCTTGAGCACAAAAGCTTGGCTACAGTGTCCAGGCCCTGAGTTTAAGCCTTAGGTCTGGTATACACACAAAATATGGCATCTATTTGTGTTGTTTTTAGCAGTTAAGATTTCAGACATTTGTTACAGCATAAATAGAAGATGAATTACGGACGCTTTCCCTTGTGATTAATACATAATTTTCAGGGTAATATTTTATTGCATTTTATTGTTGGGGTACTGTGTAGAGAGGTTACAGTTACATTCGTCAGGTAGTGGGTACATTACTTCTTGGACATTGATACCCTCTCCCATGTTTTTCTACCACTTTCCCTCTCCTACCCCTTCCCAATCATCTCGTTTTTCCCCTTCCCTTCCCTATTTCAAATATACAAATAAATGTATATACAATAAACCAAGTTCCAAAGTCAGATACAGTAACAATATGAGATAAACCATAAAAAGAAAAAGAAATAGAAGAGAAATAAGTTCACATCATACATTAAGAACAAAAATCATAAAGATAAACCTCTTATTTCTATATACTGGAGTTCTTTTTGCTCAGCCTCATCCTATATGACTATATGTACATACCTTTTTTTTTCAGTGGGAGGAGGCTTGAACTCTGGGCCTGGGCGCTGTCCCTGAGCCCTTCAGCTCCTGGAGCCACAGTGCTACTTCAGATTTTCTGGTGGTTAATTGGAGATAAGAGACTCACGGACTTTAGTACCTGGGCTGGTTTTGGACCATGATCTCAGCCTCCTAGTAGCTAGGATTACAGGCATGAGCTACCACGCCCGGTATGAAGTAGCTTTTGACCTATTGTGATCCTCTGCTAGGAGAATTTTAGATGTGTACTAATTATTGCGAGGTTATATATTTATATAATATACTTTATCATATATTATTATACTATACTATAATATTCCATATTATATTATACATAATACAATACATTATATATTATATACAATATATAATATATTATATGTACTATATATTTATATGACTACAGGTGTGAGCCACTGGTGCCCAGCTACAGGGTAATATTTTGAGATCATATGAATACTGAGTTTTTTTAACACCTAAGGATATCTGAATCAGTTAATACTTTGGAGAGTGTAAAAGAGTGATGTTTTTTTTCTTTTCTTTCTTTTTGTTTTTTTTTTTACCAAAATTACTCATTTACTTTCTTATTTTTTTCTGGTTTTGCTGGGGTATAATTGGTCAATGCAAAGTATACCTATATAAGATATATATAATATTTTGATATATGTATACATTGTGAAATGATTACCACAATCAAGGTAATTATTATGCTTATCAGTTAACATAAGCATGCCCTATATTAGACCTTCACAAAAGTTCTGTATAACTTTGTATAACTATCTAGACGTATTTACTGAGATCAGAAGTACATTTATGGTTGCAGTATGCTGGGGGAAGGGTGTTACCAGTGGATGATCTCAGAAGTGAGGAGCTCAGATTCTTGGAAACTCCAACAAAGAACTGGGTAGAGGACAAACACAAGAAAAGTAAAGTGGGATAGAGTGAAGAGAGAGAGTAGAGCAGGGAGGAGAGAGGGAGGGAGAGAGGGAGATAGAGAGAACATTATTAATGGACACAGCAGGTTCAAGCTAGGATGCTCAAGAACAAATATGAAGTTAGGAATTTCAGGTGTCTGTAAGAGCAAATAAAAAACCCTTCAGTTTATAGTTGAGGGATATGGGAGGCATTCATAGGAATGACAGTGGGCCAAGGCTTACAAGTTAGCATCTTGTTGGAAGGGTGATGTGTGTATGTACAAGGAGGCCATACCATAGTTTTAAATATGTGTATGAGATATAAATGTGCGAAACCTTAGTGGGAACTGCACAAATTTCAGCCTAAGTATGCATACACTTCTACTGTGTAGGTGCCTCAGTTTGTTTAAAACTAGCCTGGAGATTTTCTTTCTTGCTTTCTTTCCTTCCTTCCTTCCTTCCTTCCTTCCTTCCTTCCTTCCTTCCTTCCTTCCTTCCTTCCTTCCTTCCTTCCTTCCTCTCTCTCTGTCTCTCTCTCTCTCTCTGTCTCTGTCTCTCTCTCTCTCTCTCTCTGTCTCTGTCTCTCTCTCTCTCTCTCTCTCTCTCTCTCTCTCTCTCTCTCTCTCTCTCTCTCTCTCTCTCTCTCTCTCTCTCTCTCTCTCTCTCTCTCTTTTGCCAATCCTGGGGCTTGACTTCAGGTCTGGGACACTGTCCTTGAGATTTTTCTCTTGCTCCGGGCTAGCACCCGACCACTTGAGCCACAGTGCTACTTCCGGCTTTTTCTGTGTAGGCAGTACTGAGGAATCGAACCCAGGACTTTGTGAATGCTAGGGCAAGTATGTTACCACTAGTCCCATCTCTTGGTCCCTAACCTGGAGATTTTCTACTTTTAGGGAGAAGGAATAACTTCAGACTGACCACTTGATTTGCCAGGGAGGAGTGGCCATGGGAGGAAGATGGAAGAGATGGAACTCATGAATGTCTTCTAGGGTGTAACTAGGATTGTGGACTGGTTTCAGTATCCTTTCCCTATAGCTAATCTGCGTTAAGAGTGTTAAGGACTACTGGGAATAGGTATAGACTTTCTTTTGGAATGAAATATTCTCAAATTGATTGTAATGATGGGTATACAAGTCTAAACTATTCCAATTTTTTGCATCTGGCTTTCTGCATCTCAGTAGGTCCAAAACTGAGCCATCTTCAAGGCTCAGTCTCTACCACCCTTCCTTTTCAACTCCAACGGGAGGAAGTGGAAGGAAGGAAATGGAGACAGAAATTTGAGAAGTGGTATCAATGTGTATGAAGTAAAGTAATGCACCTTCTATCTGACGAATATAATTGTAACACCCCTATTAATTACAATAAAAATATATGAAAAAAAGGTTTCCCAGTGGTAAAACATCAGACAAATTTTACTAGACACCCTTTCTTAAAAAAGGATGAAAATGGGGGCTGGGAGTTTGTCCTAGTGGTAGAGGGCTTGCCTAGCATGCATGAAGATCCGGGTTCGATTCCTAGGTACCACATAGGAAAAAGCCACAAGTGGTGCTGAGGCTCAAGTGGTAGAACTCTAGCCTTGAGAAAGTCCAAGGACAGTGCTCAGGCCCTGAGCCCAAGGCCAGGACAGACAAAAATAAAGGATGAAAATGACTAAACTAAACTAAATTGAAAAACAACAACAACAAAAAACCCCAAACTAAACAAAAAACAAAAAAAAAACCAAAAACAAATGAAGAGGCATTCTTTATTCATTCCAATCTGTATTTCCTTTTTTGCCTGAATATTTATATTATTAGGTCATCAATTACATAACTCAATCAATCACAAAATCTAAGCATTATTTATTACATATACTAATATATATCCAGAATCTGTATTAAATTGTTATTGAATAGTTCCCATGTGTTAGGCAAGGAGAATTGATTTCATAATCTCATTTATGTATCACGTCTATCCTGTGAAATAGATCTATTATATCCAGAGATGTTGATAATCTGCTCAAGTGATTTAGGTAGCAATTTAAACAAGGTATAATTCCAAATACTGTAATCCTAATTTCTCTGAATATCATTTTTATTTTTGGGTTATGGGTTTTGAACTCTGGGCCTGGGTGCTGTCCCTGAGCTCTTCAGCTCAAGCCTACCACCCTACCCCTTGAGCCACAGCCCCATTTCCCTTTTTCTAGTGATTTAATTGGAGATAGGAGTCTCACATTCTTTAGTGACTAGGTTGGCTTTGAATAGTAATTCTCAGATCTGAGCCTCCTGAATAGTTAGGATTACAGGCGTGAGCCACTACACCCAGCTAATTTCTTTAGATTTTTAAAACTAGGAGAGCAAGGATTCTGCATTTTTCTTTGTAAGCTTTTCATCGCTATACATAGTCAGTGCTCAATAAGTATAAACTTTGATTTGCATTGCCTCACACATGCAACACAAGCTCTACCACTGAGCCACACCCCAGTGGAATATCTACTTAAATTCTAAGAGAAGCCTCAAGTGAAAATACCAGTTACTTCTAAAGGATTTAGATGTTAAAATCACAGATGGCATATTCGTTGTGGATCGGTAACAAGTCCACAATGTCAGGCTGGAAGAGAACCATACTTTCACAATTTCTTTGTCCTCTTTATGAGTAAGAACTGATTGAGCCACATGCACAGTGGGTCTAACAAATATGATCATTTGTTGTTTTTACTCCCCCCCTTTTTTGGGTACTTGGGACCAAACCTAGGAACATGCACTTACTAGGCAAGTGCTTTGCCACCGAACTATATCCCAGCCCTGGTGTGATCATTTCTAAATTGATGAATTCCTTTGGTCTCCTAGCCTGAAAAGACCTACCTTGTGGTATGTGCTCATTCTGGTTTGTCTTTGCTAGTTGCCTGCCTCCCCTTCTTGTGCATTTGAATGAGGTGTAATACCTATTGGAAACAGCTTTGAAATTCAGCAGATCAGATTTATCCAGGAAGGTGATCAACTAGAATTATGGTGTGGTATCAGGCAAGTCATTTCTCTGGACCCCAATTTATTCCTAAAATGCATTGGAAACAGTGGGGCTGTAGATAAGTGGTGCAGCTTTAGCTCTTGAAAAGCCAAATGTGCCATCCTTAGCATTGTGCACTTTTTCTTTTCTTTTTGCAAGTCCTGGGGCTTGAACTCTGGGCCTGGGTGCTGTCCCTGAGCTCTTCAGCTCAAGGCTAACACTCTACCACTTGAGCCACAGGGCCATTTCTAGGTTTTTCTGTGCTTAACTGGAGTCTCATGGACTTTCTTGCCCAGGCTGGCTTCTAACTGCCATCCTCACCTATCAGGCTCCTGAGTAGCTCGAATGTGAGCTATTGGGGCCCAGCTACATTTTCTTTTAAAAAGAATGTAGGGGCCGGGAATTTGGCCTAGTGGTAGAGTGCTTGCCTAGCATGCACGAAGACCCAGGTTCGATTCCTTGATACCACATATACAGAAAAAAGCCAGAAGTGGTGCTGAGGCTCCAGTGTAGAGCTCTAGCCTTGAGAAAGCCCAAGGACAGTGCTCAGGCCCTGAGCTCAAGGCCAGGACTGGCAAAAAAAAAGAATGTAGCATTCATCTTTCAATACTTTGGCATTGTTAGAATTGCGTATTTAATAGTGCTAGATGATAGGTTATGGAAACATCAAAATCTAGGAATCTAGATGGGATTAATGATCAGTGTACACATCATTTGATTTCATCTATTTTGCTATAAGCATTATAAGCGCCAACAATTGAGGGTGTTAACTGATCTGTAGGGGCTGGAGGTATGATTCAAGAGGTAGAGTACTGGCATATATATACCACTGGCAGAGTGGTATATTTGTGAGCATGTCACAAGGGTTGTTCGCAATTTTAGTGTAGCCTCTAGTAGTACTGGAAATTTGCCACAGTCATTAGGCTGCAGTGTCAATGATATGAGCTCAAGGTAGCCTCAGAATTGAGCAGTGAGTAGGGGTGGAGGTTGGTGAGGAGGTATGCATAGTTATAACAGTGTAAATTAAAAAAAAATCCAACAAAGCACAGCTGGTTTAGAAGTGAATGTAGACAGTCTGATAGTTTATTATCTCAGGTTTGGTCTGCCCCATCCTGGTAAAAATAAGTCATTAAGGCAGGTGGTTCAGCCTTTCCTGGATTCAAGGATTCCTAGATTGCCATGAAGTAGCTGCAGGAGGGAAGATGGGGAGCATTAAGACCCTTCTTTCCAGGACCAGCCAATAGGGTAGATTCCTTGTTCTAGTGAAGATGGATGTTTATTAATTTACATTTTATCCCTAGGGCATGGCTTACTGTTCTAAGTACTGTTTGATGTTAGAGACCTATCATTTTAGAAAGTAAAGATGTGTCATTTTACAACTAACTTGTGTATCTCCTTTGGCTAGAATAAAGTCTATTAATCCTCAAGTGAGTGGAATACTAAAAAATCAACAACAAAATGTTTTGGAGCTGGGCACTGGTAAGTTACACCTATAACCCTAGCTACTCAGGAGACTGAGATCCGAAAAGTAGAACCAAGAAGTCCTGGCAGTCAAATTCTGAGACTTTGATTTCCAGTTAACCGGCATATAGCCAGAAGTAGAGGTATGGCTCAAGTTGTAGAGTGCCAGTATTGAATGAAAACGTGAGGGTGTGAGGTTGTGAGTTCAAACCTTATGGCGACGCTAAAGAAGAAAACAAAAGACTCATCTTGCAAAATTCTATGACTTTAGTGGCCACATAGGCTGGTCACTTTAAGTTGGAAAGCTTAATTACAGCATTCCCTCCCCCTCTTTCCAGAGCCCCTGCAATCTTATTCTCCATTTTAGGTGCATGAGCTCTGTGAGAAATAAATGACTCAGACTACAGGATCTGCACCCCAGTGGCCCTGAAGGACTGCTGTGCATAGAATCAGTCCTGAACATTAGAGCCACCTTGCGTTTATTAGCCTTACTTAACGAGCCAAGAGTAGTGTTGAAGTAAGCAGTCAGGAGGGGTAGGGTCACAAGATGTTTTCATCATAATTAGAGCTAAGATTACGTTTTTTTTTTAAATGAAGAATACTTATGGGGGGGGGAATAACCTTATGAACTTCAACGTTCCTTTCATGCTCTGTTTGTCCAGTACATCACATGCAATGTATGAGGACATACAGGTTTGAACTTTTCCAAGCTTGCTTGTTGTCCTGAGAGGGCCTTTGTTTCACCCTGGCTACTGTTTATATCTCTCTCATGGTTAAGTTCCCTTTCCATTTCCCACTGGTCATGGCTAACTGCTACTAGCGTTGGAAAACATTTAATGGATGGGTGAGGGGAGGAGGTCCCTCCTGGAGAGAAGTAAGCTAAGGAAGGCTGAGGATGGCTGACATGGAGACTGTAGGTGCCATTTGCCACTTCCACCCATTAGGCTGACATCTAATCCCTTTTATTCACTGTCCCCTGCCTTCCCCCTCCCCCTCCAGAAATCACTGATTCTAATTTGGCACAAAGGTACAAAACATCCCGGGGGGTGGGTCATTTGGCTAGACAGGTCGTTTTTGTCTGGCTCAGACAACGAATGAGGCAAATTGGAAGAGGCTGTGTCTTGTCCCTTTCTCGGTTTCTGACACACCAGGTTTGTTGTTGTGGATGGGAAACAGTCTCAGAGATCACGAAATCTTATTACATAGCTGAAGTGTGTGTGTGTGTGTGTGTGTGTGTGTGAGAGAGAGAGAGAGAGAGAGAGAGAGAGAGAGAGAGAGAGAGAGAGAGAGAGAGAGAGAGAGAGAGAGAGAGTGTGTTGTGTGTTTTGTGTTATGTGATGTGTGTTATGTGTAGGGAGGAGGATAAGGGGTGGGATCCCATGACGTGATTGGCTCCACCTCCTGGTAAATATAAGGGGCGATTGGCGCGCAACGACCCCAAGCAGCATTAAAGCCTGAGCAGCCGAACTCAGCATCCCAACTCGGTTTAAGTCAGCCTCGCCAAACCCAGACCAAGCTTCTTTGCTCTCTGGCGTTGTCACAGCTTTGTGGTAAGCCTTTGGGGCCGACACGTGTGTTAGAGGGGGAGACGGGGAGGGTCCTGGCATACCTAGGATTCTCCTGCAACCATCGCATGCAATCGCATCAACCTGGCAATGACCTGTTGCTGGTGAGACCCCGGCCCCGAAAGCAAGGGCTCCTGTCTCCACCCCAGCTCCAGACCGATTCTAGATGGGAACGGGGGGGGGGGGGAAACCCCTAAAACACTGAGCGCTGAGTCGAGGGCGGGGGCACAGGGGTCTCCCCCTCACCTTTGCAGAGAGGGAAGTGAGAGCCATCTCGTGCAGGGAAGGGCTCTGGGGCCCTTCCTGGGGAGAATGTCTCCCAATCTTAGATGAAGAAGCTCCGCCTCGCAGCAGTTGATGATTACAGGTCAGTCTAGGGGGGCGACAGGAAGTGGGGGGATATTTGCTTACTTCCCTGGGCAAAGGCAGCACCCACGGAGCGGTGAGGGGGGCCGGTTTGCTGAGGACAGATACAATTGAACCGGTGGGTCACTTTTAATCTGCAGTGGACGTTGGTCCCCTCCCCTGGGTGATCAGAGAGCCATGTCTCCCAGACAGGGGGACGTGCACTGAAACGATTGTGGGTGTTGGGCGTGAGAAGGGGGTTCTTCCAGAGTTGTTGGCCTCTCCTTAGTTGAGCTCTGCTTGAATTTCTAAGGTGTCACAGCCTAGGGAACAGACACTAGATTTTTTTGGAGTTTCTGGGTTGTGGTCTAGGATAAATCCTATAGGTTCCCTGGTCAGAGAAAGAAAATTGAACATTGAGAACTTCCTAGGTACCCATCACTGTTCTACTACAGGGGGATTTCATATTGCTTTGCTGAAATTAGCCCTTCCACAAACCTTATGAGGTAGTGCAATCCTTACTTGCATCATTGTTATTTCTACTTGCCTGGAAAGGGGGAAAAAAAAAACGGTTTAGACGTAAAGGCACTTCCCTTTGTCCCTGTAATTCTTCCCTCCCCTCTCCCCCTCCATCCCTTTTCTAGGTGGAGTGGGTTTTGTGATTCACTTTTAGAGCTGAGGGATAATGAGCCCTATTGAAGGTTTTTTTTTTTTAACTTGTTTTTCAGCATCATCTTCCATTCTGACTACAATGTCGTGTCAGGCTCTTCAAAGATTTGGTCAGAAGCTTTTGCGGAGACGGATGTTGGATTCAAGCACAACCGACACTCGCCTTGCCCGATGCCTGAACACTCTGGACTTAGTAGCCCTGGGTGTGGGTAGCACACTAGGTGCAGGCGTGTATGTCTTGGCTGGAGGGGTTGCCAAAGAGAAAGCAGGACCAGCCATTGTGATCTGCTTTTTGGTGGCTGCCCTATCATCCTTGTTGGCTGGGCTGTGCTATGCTGAGTTTGGTGCCCGGGTGCCTCATTCAGGTTCTGCGTATCTCTACAGCTATGTCACTGTGGGTGAACTGTGGGCCTTCACTACTGGCTGGAACCTTATCCTCTCCTATGTCCTTGGTAAGATGGTGGGGCTCAGAAGGAACTGCACAGTTGGCAAGGAGGGTGGGAGGGATTGGTGCCAGGACATCTCACTGGAATGGTAAAGCTGAATATCCTTTATTCTTAATCTCGTGACTTCAATACTCATAAATGTGCATACTTGTGGCAGTCTGGGAGGGTTGAAGATGTAGAGACATTGTTTCTTCTATTCATCTCTATCTGGATTGGTTTCATTACACGACTGGTTTTGGTTTTGGTGGAGCTGGGTATAGTGGTCCAAGAAGTTAGAAGGCTGAGATAATATGATTGAGGGTTTCAGGTCAGCCTGGGCTACCTAGTGAGCTTCTGTCTTTAAAAATAAAAAGAGCCGGGTGTTGCTGGCTCACACCTATAATTCTGGCTACTCAGGAAGTTGAGATCTGAGGATTGTGGCTTAAAGCCAGCACAGGCAGGAAAATGTTCGGGAGACTCTTTATCTTCAATTATCCACCAGAAAACAGGAAGTGGCACTGTGGTTCCAAGTGGTAAAGCACTAGTCTTGAGCTGAAGAGCTCAGGGACAAGTGCTTAGGCCCGAAGTTCAAGCATCATGACCGAATAAAGGAAAAAAAAAATAGATGACAGTGGGATGGGAGTGTGGCCTAGTGGTAAAGTGCTTGCCCCACATTTACAAAGCCTGGATACCACACACACACAGAAAAAGTGAGAAGTGGTGCTGTGGCTCAAGTGATAGAGCACTAGCCTTGAAAAAGCCCAAGGACAGTGCCTAGGCCCTAAGTTCAAGCCCCAGGACAGGCAAAAAAATATATATATATATGTGACTATGGCAAGGATTTGTGTGAGACCGGTGTGGGAAAGAGAAAAAGCTTGACCCCATCCTTTTTTTCTCCTCTCCTCTATCAGGTACAGCCAGTGTAGCCCGGGCCTGGAGTTCTACTTTTGACAACCTGGTTGGGAATTATATCTCTCAGACTTTGAAAGGGACCATCGCACTACATGTCCCCAATGTCCTTGCAGAATATCCAGACTTCTTTGCTATGGGCCTTGTGTTGCTGCTCACTGGTGAGGCCAAGGTGCAGGGCAGAATGATGGGGCCTGTGAAAGATGTGATGGAGTTGGTGATGGGAAGGGGAAGACACACTGGGAAGGAGGGTGTCTGCCATAGAGAGAGGCAGGAAAAGGATGCATGAAATAAGGATTCTCTTTGTCATGATCCATAATGAATTTTCTTCACAGGACTGCTGGCTCTAGGGGCTAGTGAATCTGCCCTGGTGACCAAAGTGTTCACAGGGGTGAACCTTTTGGTTCTTGGCTTTGTCATCATCTCTGGCTTCATTAAGGGAGACCTGCAAAACTGGAAACTCACAGGAGAGGATTACGAATTGACAAAGGCTGGACTCAATGACACTACAAGGTTAGAGAGCCACTCTTAGGAGCTACAGAGTTGGGGATACAATGGAAAGCAGGGGGATTCAGAGAGGGCTGGGCAACAGGAAATGGTTGAGCACTGAAAGCCTAGTAAAGCAGTTTGGCATTAGAGAAAAGGTAACGGGGTTGATTTAATATATCCAAACCTTGTCCATTCTATTTATTTATTTATTTATTTATTTTTCTACTTTAGCTTGGGCCCTCTGGGTGCTGGAGGATTCATGCCTTTTGGCTTTGAAGGGATTCTCCGTGGAGCAGCTACCTGTTTTTATGCATTTGTTGGATTTGACTGTATTGCCACCACCGGTAACACATTCTGTTCTTTCTGTCTGGGGCTTGGGTGCTCGGGCTTCATGGCAGATTGGGGGTGGTGGGAGAGCTATGTGCTTCCCTAGTTTCGAAGTTTTGTGCTGTACAATTTTGTGCAGGAGAAGAAGCTCGGAATCCACAGCGTTCCATCCCCATGGGCATCGTGATCTCCCTCTCCGTGTGCTTTTTGGCTTATTTTGGTGTGTCTTCTGCCCTCACTCTCCTGATGCCTTACTATCAGCTTCAGCCTGAAAGCCCTATGCCTGAGGCATTCCTCCACGTGGGATGGGCCCCTGCCCGTTATCTTGTGGCTGTTGGCTCCCTCTGTGCTCTTTCTACTAGGTCAGTGGCAAATGTTTTCAGTGGCAAATGGTTGTGGCTCCTCTGGGGCCAGGATTTCACTGTAACATTATTTAGTAGTAGACAGTATAGTGTCCCTTACAAGGGTTGAGGAGGCAAGATGGAGATACCTAAAATGTACAGGTTTGGGAAGATACCACTCCAGTCAACTCATAGCAGTCTGACCATTCTCTCCTGCAGCCTCTTGGGCTCCATGTTCCCCATGCCTCGGGTGATCTACGCAATGGCAGAGGATGGTCTTTTGTTCCGTGTCCTTGCTCGGGTCCATAGTGGCACATACACACCCATTTTGGCCACTGTGGTTTCTGGCATTATCGCAGGTAAAAAAAAAAGTCCTCTTTTCTCTTTTTGGGTTCACTGACTTACTTTAACTTGATGAGTTATTTCTTTCTCTTTTTGTTTACTGCCCACCAATTGTAGCATTCATGGCATTCCTCTTTAAACTCACTGATCTTGTGGACCTCATGTCAATTGGAACCCTGCTGGCTTACTCTCTGGTGTCCATTTGTGTGCTCATCCTCAGGTGAGACCTCCCGCCTCCGTGTATTAAAGTGGTTCTTCCTGGGTGAGGATCAGTGAGGATGTCATTTTGTCATTCCAACTTAACTTGAGGAATCTGAATATCCCTTTCTGTCCCATAGATGTTCCACCACTAATAGTGATGAGGAAATTGCTTCCAAGGAAGGTGATGAGTGATTACTGTGTTGTTCTTAAAGCTGCCATCTCTTCCTATTTATATTGTAGGTATCAACCAGACCAAAAGATAAAGACGGAAGAAGAGGAAATGGAGATAGAGGAGGAGCAGACAGATGAAGCAGAGAAGTTGACCCTCCAGGATTTATTTTGCCCCCCCAACTCCATTCCGACTCCACTCTCTGGCCAAATTGTCTATGTTTGTTCTTCACTGCTTGGTAAGCAGTGATAGCTTTCCGGGGGGGGGGCTTTAAGGAGATCAGCCAGATAGGGTGAATATGTGTGATAGCATTTGATGGTTGAAGAAGAGAGGGTGACCTGGAGAGAGGGTGATCCTCAGGGGAATGGCTTACCTGACATCTTAGCATGTTGGTCTCAAGCATTTTTTTTTCATGTCTCTTAACTTGCCCATTGAAGCTGTACTGCTGACTCTTCTTTGCTTGGTGCTGAATCATTGGACAGTTCCATTACTTTCTGGAGATGCAGTTTGGGTCACTGTGGTTGTGCTACTCTTGTTACTCATTACTGGAATCACTGGAGTTGTCTGGAGACAGCCACAGAACCCTGCTTCTCTTCACTTTAAGGTAAATAGTATCTCTTTCCTCCTGACAACCTGTCTTGGGAAAAGAGACTCCAAACCCCAGTGGGCCAAGAAAGTTTATATCTAATTGGATCAAAAGGGAAGATAAGAGATACCTAGGCCAAAGGTTCCTTTTTTAAACATTGTTTTTGCCACTCCTGGGACTTGAACTCAGGGCCTGAGCACTGTCTTTGGGCTTTCTCAAGGCTAGTGCTCTTCCACTTGAGTCACAGCACCACTTGTGGCCTTTTCTATGTATGTGGTATTGATGAATCGAACCCGGTTCTTTTGGTTCTTTGTGCATGCAGGGAAAGCACTCTACCACTAGGCCAAACCGCTGTCCCCCCCGAAAGGTTCTTATGTTTGTGTGTGTGTGTGTGTGTCTCTGTCCTGGAGCTTAAACTCAAGGCTTGGGAACTGTTTCTGAACTTTTGTGCTCAAAGCTGGAACTCTACCACTTGAGCCATAGTTCCACTTCTGCCTTTTTGCTAGTGAACTGGGGATAAATCTCATGAACTTTCCAGCCCTGAATGGTATTGAACCATGATCCTCAGATCTCAGCCTCTTGAGTAATTAGGCTTATAAGCATGAGCCATCAGTGCCCAGCCTAAGACTTCTTTAATTGTCCCCTTTTAGTTCCTTTCCCCAAAGTGTATTTGGAGAATTCCATATGAGGTATAATGAAGGAATAGCACGGAAACAGAGTATGAGTGGGAATTTCATTCTGCCTTTTTTGGCCTGGGCGAGATGGGCCACTCTGGTATATGCAATAAAGATTTTCCTTTGTTTCCAGGTACCTGTTGTGCCTTTCCTCCCACTAGTGAGCATCTTTGTCAATATTTACCTTATGATGCAGATGTCTGCTGGTACCTGGGCCCGATTTGGGGTCTGGATGCTGATTGGTATGTACAAATTTGGGAAGAATAAGCCTATTGACTATCCTATTCCAATATCTTTCTTTCTTGACCTCCAGTAGAAGGTCTGTTAAATCTTCTCTGCAGGTCACTACCTCCCTGTCTCACAACTATCTTTCCCCACTAGGGTTTACGATCTACTTTGGCTATGGGATCCGGCACAGTGTGGAGGAGGTTAAGAGCCGGAAACCTCCACCCAAGACTACAGCTCAGGTTATAGACCTTGATCTCACCAGTTCCTGTATCCAGCCCATTTGACCTAACCTGGTCCCCTTGCTCTCTGGTCCCCTTACACAATAATGAAGAGCACTCTCGACCCCGTGTGCTGATCCTCCATGTGTTGTTGCTTGGGGGGATACTGATAGAGCTTGGCATTTATCATGGAGTGCAGGCTGGATATTGTCATCTCTCGTCTTTGTATTTTAGATTTGTCTACTCTAAAATGGTCTCTGTAGTTGCTTACTTGCTTTGAAAAAATATTATTAAAAGAAAATGGAAATAAAAGTACCCAACTCTGTCTTGTCCTTTGCTGGTTACACATGATGTAGAGGCTGTCATTAAGAGTAGAAAGCTTGCTGGGTGCCAGTTGCTCACCCCTGTAATCCTAGCTACTCAGGAGGCTGAAATCTGAGGATCACTGTTTGAAGCCAGCCCAGGCTGGAAAATCTGTGAGACACTTATCTCTACCCAGAAAGTGCTGGAAGTGTCGCTAAGGCTCAAGTAGTAGAGCACTAGCCTTGACTGCAAGGCCTCTTTGGGATAATGCCTAAGCCCTGAGTTCAAGCCCCAAAACTGGCAAAAAAAGACTAGAGAGCTTCAGAGTAGTGTCTTTTGTCTTTTCTCTTGTCACCATAAAATGATGTTTCTGGGTGTCCTCTTTCTAGATTCTGATTTGAAGAGAGTAGTGGAAGCAGCCTCGTGTAAGAATGACCTTGAGATATATTTTTCCTCTTGTTAAACCAAAGAGTAAGTTCTGATAAATAAACTGCAATGCCTGTCTCTGGGATTTGGGGGTGGACTCTGATCTCAACACTGGCATTGGTTAGGGCCTACACTGAGACTATTGTCTTCTAGTCCACCCCTTCTACTTGGATCACTCCCAGACTCCAGTGACTGCCTGGGCAACAGAAGTTTTGGCTGGTTATTTGGCACTGTTAGGAGGAAGAGGTTTGGGTAAAGGGTTGTACCTATGCAAGGCTATGGATTATTAGAGTAGTGTGGAATTAGAGGTTAGATTTGTGCCCAGACCCAGAATTATGCATTTATCCATTTGTCCAGCAAGCACATTAAAGTGTTAAACCCTATGCTAGGGCCTGGTGATACAAACATAAATAAAACATAGACTCTGCACTCACAAGGAATTGGCAAACCAGCTGGGAATACAAGCAGATAAGTCAAATACAAAGCTGATGATCCAGACAACGGTGAGTGCTTGCTGGACTTCTGAGAAAGCACGGAAGAAGCTTGGCCTGCATAGTTTGGATGTAGAAGTAGACTGATGGGAGAGCTTGGTTATCCATACACAGTGTGGAGGAAACTATGAAAGTATGGAAAACATGATCTGTGGTATAGCATCTAATTTGAATACTGCCCATGAGCAGCATGCTTGTGGTTATGAAAAGTAACACACTTTATCTCTGTCCATCGCACTAAGGGATTCCAAAGTTGTTGGTGGATAGTATGTGAATGGAGGAAAGGAGTAAGGAATCACAAGAATTCCAAGCTGGGTGATGTTTATATTTTTAGGTGTATAACTAAGCTACAGGAGGGAGATCATGCCTATAATTTATTAAGTAATTACACACATAGTCTCCTAAAATCTTATTTAATCTTTCACTAACCCTATGAAGTAGATATTGTAGTGTGTGTGTGTGTGTGTGTGTGTGTGTGTTGCTCATGGGGCTTGAACTCATAGCCTGGGTTTCTGAGCTTTTATGTTCAAGGCTACAGCTCTACTATTTGAGTCACAGCTCTACTTCCAGATTTTTGGCAGTTAATTGGAGATAAGAATTCTTACAAACTTTCTTAGCCAAGGCTTCAAGCCACGATCCTCAGATCTTAGCCTCTTGAGTAGCGTGGATTTCAGGTAGGAGCCATGGGTCCTGTCTTGTAGTACTTTTATATATGGTAGGGAACAGTTTTTCTTTCTTGTTGTTGGTCCTAGGGATGGAATTCTGGGCCTAAGCACTGTCCCTGAGCTCTTTTGCTCAAGGCTAGTGCTCTACCAAGTGAGCCACACAAGCACTTCCAGGTTTCTTGTGGTTAATAGGAGATAAGTGTCTCAGGGACTTTCCTGCTTGGGTTGACTTTGAACTGCTATCCTCAGATCTCAGCCACCTGAGTAGCTAGGGTTACAGACATGAGTCTCCTGTACCTGGCAGGGAACAGTTTTTAAGTAGAAAATAGTCCTAAATTTTATCACTTCAAAAAATCAGGGCCAGTTACTTGAAATTGGACAGGGAAGGGGGGAAAACCAAGAGGGGGGTGGGGGGGAGGGTAATGGGGACCAAGACATGTGAAAGGGTATCAAAGTATGTGAATTAATGCACCTTCTATCTGGCAAATATCATGTAACCCTTTTATTAAATACAATAAAAATACTAAAAAAAATCAGGGCCGGGATTCAAACCTAGTGGTTGTGATTAGTGAGCGTGTGCTTGCTCTTTAGCCACTCTGCAACATTGTTAGTAGTTAATTTGAGGGCACTGTGGTCAGTTGGGAAAATACATTGGAGCTTTTGGTCAATTGAACATAAGAGGTAGCAAGGAAGTTGGTTGTATGGATTTCTTAAGAAAATTCTGGATTAAGTTGGAAATTGTTAGCCTAAGATGAACATAGAGGAATAGAATGAATTCAGTTCTAGGCCTCCAGAATTTAGCTTCACACTGATGAAGAGAGAAAGTCAACAATTAGAACTTGCAACTACAACATAGGACTGTGCCAGAGTGACAGGTTGAGGAGTCAGACATCAACTCAGATATTGTATAATATTACAGAATCCATGTGGATGAGAGATTGTCATGGGGCTTGTCTGGAGGCGTGGTTCAAGTAGAAATCATGCCTAGTAAGCACAAGGCCCTGAGTTCAAATCCTAGTACTGAAAAATTTGAAACAAAAGGATTTTTTCAGCACAATTTGTATCATCTTATTTAATATAAGAAAACCCTTACATATCAATAGAAAGATGGGCAATCTGGTAGAAAAATGAATAAAGAATGTCAATAGTTTTCAGAAAAATAATATAGAATACCAAATGCAAGAAAAGATTCTGAACTTCCCTCAATTAAGGAAACATAAATAAAAAAGAACCATGAGATTTCAATTCTTGTTTTACAGACCAGAAAAAAAAAACAGAACAAAACAAAAACGCCTCATAGGTTTCTTACCTGGCAAAGGAATTTAAGGACATTAGTAAATAGATGGAGTTGCGCACTCTTGGGATTTCTTGGAGGGCAATTTGATTTAAGAATTCAAAAAACATTTCTTTTGACCTGATAACTCTACCTATGAGAATTTTCAAAATTCACACACACACACACACACACACACACACACACACACACACACACTAGTATTAACTAAGACATTTTTTTGGTGCTGGTGATGGAACCCAGGGTCTCATGCAAGGTATATATGTGTTTATGATTGAGCTATGTTTCTGGAAACTACTTAATGTAGAGTATCAAGGAACTAGTTAATAAGTTAAACTACTAAGTTATATTAATCCAGAACTGGAGGTGTAGCTCAGTATAAGAACACACACACAGACACACACACACACACAAGTGTATATGTCAATAGATGATATGGAAAGATCTTCAAGATATTTTGTTCAGCTGGGCACCAATGTTTTACACATGTAATACTAATTACTTGATAATCTGAGACTAGGAGGATTGTGGCTCAAGGTCTGCCCAAGCAAAAAAAAAATCAGGAGACATTTTCTCAGTCAAAGATACGGACTCAATGGCCCCAGGAGCTCAACCAAAGATATGAGCTCAGTTATTGAATGGTTGAGACCAGAAGAGTTGTGGTACACGCCAGCCTGCGTACAAGATATATATATTTGCCAGTCCTGGGCTTGAGCTCAGTGCCTGAACACTGTCCTTGAACTATCTCAAGGCTAGAGCTCTACCTTGAGCCACAGCACCACTCATGGCTTTTTCTATGTATGTGGTACCAAAGAATTGAACCTGGGTCTTTGAGTATACCAGGCAGGTACTCTACCACTAGGCCAAACTCCCGGCCTGTAGGAAATATTAATAGGAAAAAATCTCAGACCAGAAAAGAGATCCCGTCTACAAGGGCTAAGGATATGGTTCAGTGGCAGAGCATTTGCCTAGCAAGGTCAAACCCCAGAACTAACAAAAAAGGTTTTTGGTATTATTAATGACTCAGTAGAGGGCCAGGAAGATAGCTTGGTTGTAAACACATGCGTAGCATGTGTGAGACCCTAGGTTCTGTTCACAGCACCAAAGACATAACTCAGTAAATAGCCTTATATACATGCCAATTCTTGAGTTCAAATCCTAGGACCTCCAAAAAGGAAGAAAATACAATGAAATCCCCAAACGAAGAATGTTTGTGAGAAACAGAAGAGAATGCATTCATGGATAGTATTGTTTTTGAAATAAATATAAGATACTAATAAATTTCACTTTCTCTTCTGTAATTTTTCCATTTTTAAAAACTAGATGCCACCATCACTTTTTTGCCAGTCCTGGGGCTTGAACTGAGGGCCTGAGCACGGTCCTTGGGCTTTCTCAAGGCTAGAGCTCTACCACTTGAGCCACAGAGCCACTTCCAGTTTTTTCTGTTTATGTGGTTCTGAGGAATACAACGCAGGGTTTTGTGCATGCTAGGCAAACACTCTACTACTAGGTCACACTCTTGGCCTTCAATGATCACTTTTGCATTATTTTATAATCACCATAGTAATAAGAGATTAGTAAATGAAGGAGTAGTAGGACCTAGTAAAGAAGGAGGGGGAATGACTGAAGAGACAAGAGTGATGTGGAAATCTATGGAGGAATGAAAGTTTTAGAAACAGTTGATGATGCCAAAAGCTACCTGGACAACCAAGTTAAGTAAGAACAGAACAATGTTCATTGTTCATTGCACTATATAGGGATGAAAGCCCTATATAGTGCATTTTAAGTAAGTGGAGTGTGAGAAAAGTGGGTGTGGGCTATCAGCAGTAGCTAGAAGATGTTGAGGGAGTCTTTTTGCTTTTTTATTAATTAAAGAATTATTAACATTGATTTTTACATCATATTTCAAATGACATGCTTAACAAACAAGTATTCAAGAAGGGAATCTCTATATACAATCACTGGCACTTAGATTTTAGAACATAATTAAAATTAGGCTGAGGGTTTGTGTGTCATAGATACATATCAATCTATGTAATAAAACATGTCTATAGAGTCTTTTTGTTTTTAAAAAGGACCGTTGGGCTAGGATATGGCTCAGTGGCAAAGCTCTTCTCTAGCGAGTGTAATGTACTGGGTTTGATCCCCAATCCCATAAAGAAAAGACAAATAGAGTTAAAAGAAGAGCAGTCAAGAATTCATTGTAGAGGACTGGAAGTGTGGCCTAGTGGTAGAGTCCTTGCCTAATATACATGAAACCCTGGGTTCAATTTTTTGGTACCACATACACAGAAAAAGACGGAAGTGGCACTGTGGCTCAAGTGGTCAAGCGCTAACCTCCCGAAAACACAATGATGGTGCCCAGGTTCTGAGTTCAAGCCCCAGGATGGACAAAAAAAAATAATTCAAAGTATATATTACAAAATATAGAAAAGTAAGGGAAGGAGTGGGTTGGGATGGATGAAAATGTTGGAAGAGGTGACGTATTCATAAACTGTTTTGTTAAATGGCAACTTGTATGTATTACTACTTAGATACTTTTCGAAAAAGTGAAAAAAAGTAAAAGGACAATTCTTTTATTTATATGATTAAAGATTGTCAACACCTATAACTAATACATGCTGGTACTATTATCTACATAAATGATTTATAGCTGGGCACCCTTGGCTCATGCCTATAATCCTAGCTACTTAGGAAGCTGAGATCTGAGAATCATGGATCAAAGCTAGCTTAGGTGAACAAATTCAGAGATTCTTAATTAGCCACCAAAAGGCAGAAGTGGAGATATGGCTCAAGTGGTAGAACACTAACCTTCAGAAAAAAGCTGGGCTGGGAGTTTGGCTTGGTGGTAGAGTGCTTCCCTAGCGTGCACGAAGACCCGGGTTCAATTCCTTGGTACCACATATATAGAAAAATGCTGAAAGTGGTGCTTGGGTGCAAGTAGTAAAGCTCTAGCCTTGAAAACGTCAAAGGGCAGTGCTAAGGCCCAGGGCTCAAGCTCGGGACTGGCAAAAAAAAAAAGCGATGCAAGACTGGAAGACCCTTAGTTCAAGCCTCACTACTGACACTAAGCAAACAAAAACAACAAATGGGTTGTAATGGAGGAAAGAGTCCTGTGTTTTGATTCTCTGTATCTCTTGTTCATTCCATATGTTTCCAGACTTTAGACATCTGAGTGAAAACTTCATGATTTTTTCTCTAGATCTGCAATTCCAGCAATATTTTTATAAAAATACTCTAAAAGCCTAAATACACTTTTAAAAAACAGTGCTGGGAATTGGAATCCATAATCTCATTCATACATGCTAGGCAAGCACTCTATCTCTGATCCACAAACCCCTCTCCCCACTAAACAAACTTATTTTTAAAAATAATTTGCCATTATCCTAAGTTGAAAACAAAGCATTTTTCTAATACATACTAAAATAAATATCTAACCATTTTTAAATGTTTGTCTCTGCAATATCGAAGTAATCACACATACCACATTTTGGAAGCATTCATGCAGTGGGCACAGTGACTAATCTCTGACAGGCACTACGCTTGAAAATGGAGGAGAAAATTGCTTGGGGCCTGATCTAATCTTGATCTCTTGAAGGAGACAGAGATAAAATTGATCCAAAATGAGTAAAAAAAACACAAAGTACAAAATGGTAAGTGTCCCTAGAAAGGTAATCATGAAGTACTGTGAGAATTCACACAGGGAAATTCTCACAGGGAGTTATAGAAAGTCTTTAAGGAGGTCAAGGCATTAAAAATATTTTTATTATCTTTAAGTAGTTGCACAAAAGAGTCACTATGAAACAAAACAGTTTATGAATACAGTGTATTTTGACCAATGTCACCCCATTAACATTCTCAGCCACTTTTCCCAATCCATCCCTTCCCTCACTTTTCTTAATTATGTAGCATATGTATTGACTTTTTTTTTTGCCAGTCCTGGGCTTGAGCTCAGGGCCTGAGCACTGTCCTTGGACTTTCTCAAGGCTAGAGCTCTACCACTTGAGCCTCAGCACCACTTCTGGCTTTTTTTTCTATGTATGTGGTACCAAGGAATTGAACCCGGGTCCTTGTGCATTCTAGGCAAGCACTCTACCACTAGGCTAAACTCCAAGCCTTGTATTGACTTTTGTTTTTGCTATTTAACAGTTTATGAATACAGTGCATCTTGAACAGTGTCGTTCCCTTCAACACCTTTATCCCCCTTCAAACCACTCCTTCCATTATTTTCTTAATTTTGTGGTATATACAATGAATTTTTGACTTCCTTCTCCACCCCTTCCCCCTTTATTTATCTCTCTCCCTGTGGTGCTACCCACATCCCCTCTTGCAAGCACCCATTATCTGGTGCTTATTTTGTTGGGCTTTGACTTGATCATTTGAAGTTTAAAGGACAGGTAAAAATGTGTCAGTATAGGCTGGGCACTGGTGGCTCACATCTGTAATCCTACTTAATCAGGCAGCAGAGGTCTGGGGATCTTGGATTGTAGCCAGCCTGCACAGACAAATCTGTGAAACTCTTGTCTCCAATTTACTAGAAAATACACACACACACACACACACACACACACACACACACACACACACACACAACCAAAGACAGAAATGTGGCTCAAGCTGTAGTGTCATCTGTGAGTGAAAAAGCTGAGACTCTGAATTCAAGTCATAGTACGGGCACAAAAATAAAAACAAACAACCACCATCATCAATAACCAAAAACCCCAAAGACTGAGAGACTCTTATCTTCAAATAGCTATCAAAAACATTATACGGAAGATATGGCTGAGAGCCATGAACAAAAAAGCTGAACTCAAGGCCCTGAATGTAAACACAGATATTGATCGTCTCTATCTGTCAGTTAAGAAACTGGAGAAAGAAGGGAACATTCCAGAAAGAGGAAAACTTGTATACAAGGATGGAAAAGCTTAAGATTCACTCCTCAGGAGTTCTGAGGAGTGAAGTAGAAAAATTAGATAATAAAAGTATGTTTCTGTAAGAGTCTTTATTTTTTCTTTTATTAGGTATTACTTTTGGTTTTAACTCAGGGTCTTGTATTAACTTGGCTTGTTTTGCTAGGCTGGCTCTCTACCACTTAAGTCGTTCTTTCAGCCCTGCTTTTTGCTGGTTATTTTGGAGATAAAATCTCATGGAATTTTCTGCCTGGGCTGGCTTTGAAGTTGAATCTTCCAGATGCCAGACTCCTCTGAGTAACTAGGTTTACAAGTGTAAGTTACCAATGGCCAGCTTACACTGGTTACTTTCTATCTTTCTTTCTTTGTTTTGCCAGTCCTGGGGCTTGAACCTAGGGGCTAGGCTCTGTCCTTGGGCCTTCTCAAAGCTAGTGCCCTACCACTTAAGCCACAGCACCACTTCTAGTTTCTTTTTCTATGTAGGTGTTACCAAGGAATTAAAACCAGTGCTTCATGCAAGCTAGCCAAGCACTCTATCACTAGGCCATGCTCATGGCCCTGTACTGATTACACTGGAGGACAGGGTCTTACTTCCTGTCCAGTCCCTGGCCTTAACCCACAACCTCCTATATAAATAGGAAGCATAAGTTTCCCATTGTAGCAGAGATAATCAGGCCAACCTTTGTCCATTGAGAAGAAATCTCACAGGCTCTTTTCCCTGGGCTGATCTGAAACCAGGATCCGTCTGATTTTAACTTCCAAAATTGCTATGGTTTCAGTTATGAGCCACCAGGGTCAGGATTCCAAGTGAGACTCTTGAAGGCCTTTTCTTCCAGAGTCTGCAACTGAATGACAAGAAGTGTGTGGGTGGGATGCAGGGAGACAGAGATTGCATAATAGGTACCAAGTTACAGTGAGGTACAAAGATTAAGTTCTAGCATTCTATAGCATAATAAGGTGACTACATTTCTTACATTTATTTTATAAAGAATCAGTAGGAAGCAATAGCATCAGGTACTGTGTTTAAGTCTCAGTCTTAGACCAAAAACCAAATTACTAGGGAGAAGTAAAATGGTCCCAATACATAGAAATGATAAATATGGTATTACATAGTCTAGTGAATATAGGTAATGATAATATACTATTTATTTTTAAAAGTATAAGAATTTTTAATATTTCTACCACAAAGATATAAACATATAAGTAAATATTTCAGATACCTTACAAGCGCATACAAATATAGTAACAGAAATATGGTAGAGTCAGCGGGAGAACTCAACAAGCTGAATTTCTTAGAAAGCCAAAGTCAAAATTAACACTGGGAAATGGATACTTGAAAAGGAGTGTGGCCTAGTGGTAGAGTGCTTGCCTAGCATGCACAAAGACCTGGGTTTGATCCCTTGCTACCCCATACATACAAAAAGCCAGAACTGGTGCTGTGGCCCCATTGGTAGAGTGCTAGCCTTGAGAATGCTCAAGGACAATGCCCAGGCTCTGAGTTCAAGCTCCAGGACTGACCAAAAAAAGAGAAAGGGAATGGGGTGTGGTTAAGCAGAGGGGATGTGGTAGATGAATGAAGAGAAGAAGGTACATGCATGGAGGAGGTGCAGTGAAAAATCCAATGTATATCCTCCAAGATTTAGAAAAGCAAGGGGTGTATTGGGAGATGGGTAAGAATTTTGAAAGGGATGAAACTGATCAAGATACCTTTTCATAATCTGCTCTGTTGAATGGCAAGTCCTTTGTATAACTACTTAAAGATAAATAATATAGGTCCTGCAGTGTGGCCTAATGGTAGAGTGCTTGCCTAGCATGCAAAAAGACTGAAGTTCCGATTCCTTGATACCATATACATAGAAAAAGCTGAAAGTGGTGCTCTGACTCAAGTGAAAGTGCTCTAGCCATGAGAAAGCCACCATGGGCTCATGCCCTGGGTTCAAGCCTCAGGACTGAAAGAAAAAAAAAAGATAATTACTGTAGCGCTGGGAATGTGGGTTAGGGGTAGAGTGCTTGCTAGCATGCATGAAGCCCTGTGTTGGAATCCTCAGTATCACATAAATAGAAAAAGCCAGAAGTGGCACTGTGGCTGAAGTGGTATAATGCTAGCCTTGAACAAACAAAGCAACCTTCAGGGACAGTGCCCAGGCCCAGAGTTCAAGCCTCTGAATTAGCAAAAAAAAAAAGCTAATTAGCATGCATATATATGAAATAATAAATATTTAAGAAAATAAATGTATGTGTACTCTACCACTTGAGTCACCATTCCGGCTTTTTCTGTGTATGTGGTACTGAGGAATCAAACTCGGGTCTTCATGCATACTAGGCAAGCACTCTACCACTAGGCCAAACTCCCAACCCCAAATATTAACCATTAAAATAAATGAAAAAAATAAAAAAGAATGGATGGGTGGATTGGCAGTAACCCTAGATACTCAGGAGGCAAAATTCTAGGAATGTGAACTCTCAGCCAGTTTGTGCAGACAAATCTGAGAGTCTCTGATATTTGACTATTCAGCAAATAGTCAAGTGGAGGTATGGCTCAAGTGGAAAAGTACCAGCCTTGAACACAAATGCCAAGAAAGAAGTGAGGCCCTGAGTTCAAGCCCCAGTAGTAGTGATAAAGAAAGAAAGAAAGAAAATAAGAAAGAAAAAAAAGAAAGAGGGAAGAGAAAAGGAAGGAAGGAAGGGAAGGAGGGCATGTAAGGATGACAATGTTAAGTTATGCAAATGAGGGAGTGGTTGGATCTATGATTTGGTTAAAAAAATCCTCATCTAGTCATACTCTACCTAGATCTTTCCATAATGCTGAAATCAGAAATCACGAATTCATACAAGTTGTCTGTATATAATTTGCCAGGCTTCCCTAGATCACTTGCTCAAGTGACTCTATTCCAACAATTCTCTGACCTAATGAAGCCTTCAATTCACTGACTTCCCACACTTTCTCTTTTCAACAGCTTCCTCCAATCTTTGCTTACTCTCTACTCATCTAAATTCCTGAACTTATGATCATATCACTATTTGCAAACACCTCTAATTTGCACACATCAAGGGATCCACACATTCGTCCTTTACTTGTACCACCCAGTTTTGTTGGAGACAACAGGTTAATGATGGCGATGTTGGCTAGACCTTTCACTGAAAAGTTTCCTATTTTCCTCAATTTCCCTGTCTCTGAATCAACGCTTTCTTACCTCATTTATATTCTTCAATTCATTCCCTCCTACTCTCGGTTGTTGACTTTGCCTCTTAAGAAAAGTATATGCCCATCAGATAAAGACTCCATATTTTGGTAGATTTTTTTCCCTTTTATGCACATTAGCTTTTCTTTTCCCCCACTAATGATAAAATGCCTGTCGATTGTATAAAGCTTCATGGAAAAGCAGATTGGGGGTGTAGCTTAGTGAGAGCTTGTTCACCGTGCATGAGGTCTGTATCTGAGCCCCAGCACTGTGAAAGATAAAAGTCAGAGTTCTCCAAGGTTGCACTACATAAAGAAGATATTGTTGGCATTTTGGTAATTTTTCTTCGAGATCTTTTTATTCAGTTATGCATACAATTTTATCCTTGGTAAACTTTTCCCTCTATGACTATAGATTGTTATCCAGAGCCGTAAGATTCTAAGCTTCAAAGAACCAGCTAAAAGCCAGAAATGGAGGAGTGCTTCAAGTGTTACGTGGTTATCCTTGAGTGAAAAAGCTAAGGGTCAGTATCTAGGCCCTGAGTTCAATCCTCAGGATTGGCAAAAACAAAAACAAACAAATAAATTGTAATAGACTGATTGATTAAAATAAAATAAAAGTGAGTATCTTTATTTAAAGATTCTGGAAACTTCATAGCTCAGATAGGATAATGAAAAGATCTTAATTGTGGGTTGGATACTGTTACTCATGCCTGTTATCTAACAACTGAGGAATCTATGATCTGAGGATGAAGGTTCAAAGCCAAGCTGGGTAGAAAACTCCAAAAGCTGGGAAACAACTCCAGAGTTGTTTTTAAGTCTCCAATTAACCAGCAAAAAGCTGAAAATGGAGCTATGGTTCAAGCTTTAGAGTACGGTTGAGTGAAAAGCTAAAGGATAGCACAAGGTTTTGAGTTCAAGCCCCAGTAGAGGTGCAAGTGTGTGTGTGTGTGTGTGTGTGTGTGTGTGTGTGTGTGTGTGTGTGTGTGTGTGTCTGTGTTGGACATGCAGATGGATACTAGGAAAGAACTTTGCCCTAGCGTCCAAGCATGTAACCTCTGCATATTGCTTGACTAACATCTCTGTGTCTTTTTCTTTCTTGCTTTCCTTTCCTTCCTTCCTTCCTTCCTTCCTTCCTTCCTTCCTTCCTTCCTTCCTTCCTTCCTTCCTTCCTCCCTTCCTCCCTTCCTCCCTCCCTCCCTCCCTCTCTCTCTCTCTCTCTCTCTCTCTCTCTCTCTCTCTCTCTCTCTCTCTCTCTCTCTCTCTCTTTCTCTCTCTCTTTCTCTCCCTTCCTTCTTTCCTTCCTTCCTTCCTTCCTTCCTTCCTTCCTTCCTTCCTTCCTTCCTTCCTTCCTTCCTTCCTTCCTTCCTTCCTGTCTGTCTTTCTGTTGTGGTTATGAGTCTTGAACTCAGGCCTGGGCACTGTGCCTGAGCTTTTCTGTTCTAGGCTAGTGCTCTACTACTTTGAGCCACAGCCCCACTTCCAGTTTTCTGGTGGTTCATTGGAGATACAAGTCTCACAGACTTTCCTGCCCAGGCTGGATTTGAACTGCAGTTCTCATATCTCAGCCTCCTGAGTAGCTAGGATTACAGATGAGAGCCTCCAGCCCCTGGCTTAACATCTCTTTTCATGGGAAACTTTTCCCATTACTTCCCAATAATTACATGCTAACAACCTAGCCACATTCTGACATTTAAATTCTCTCTTATACCTCAATATGCAGCACATGGTCCCTCCACCCTCCACCCTCCACCCCCCACCCCTGCCTTGGAACTGAGAGCCTGTTGCTTGTCAAGGGCTCTACCACAACCCTTGTTCTCAGTCCTTTCAGTTTTTTTTTTTCCGACAGGAGTGTACTGCCACATACTTACTTGATACATATCCTTGACAAATCCCAACATACTGATAGTTGTTCCCTCTGTACCAGTTTTTGAGAAGCTGGCAACTGAAAATTACAGAATGGCTGGGAGTTTGGCCTAGTGGTAGAGTGCTTGCTTAGCATGCACAAAGACCCATGTTCGATTCCTCAGTACCAACATACATAGAAAAAGGGCCAGAAGCGGTGTTGTGGCTCAAGCCACAGCTCTAGTCTTGAGAAAACCCAAGGACAGTGTGCAGGCCCTAAGCCCAAGCCCAGGACTGGCAAAAAAATTACAAAGAGTTAGATACATTTTATTTTGGCAGGTCTAGGATTTGGATTCAGGGCCTTATACTTGCTAGGCACATACTCTAACATTTGAGCCACTTCTTTTGGGGTTAATTTCGAAAGGCCTCAGATTATGCCCTGACTAGCCTAATCCTTCTGTTTGTGGTTTGTTGTGTAGCTTGGATGACAGGTGTACATCACACACCCAACAATTTTGGCTCCCCAATAGTTTGGGGTAAGAGGTATACTTTGGTGCCCGATAAGATGAATTTTTTTTGCCCCAGGCTGGCCTCGAACCTTGATTCCCTTGATTTCTACCACTCAAATAACTAGGATTACAGATTGGCATCAGCGTGCCTGGGCAAGAGCTTAGATTCTTAAGATTCTTAGCAATCCCACTATATGTGGTCCTTTGTCCACTCAAATAGGCTAATCTGTTTGATTTTTTTGTGGGTGGTGGGGCTCTAACTCTGCCTGGGCTTTGTCCCTAAGCTCTTCATCTCAAGGGTACCACCGTACCCTTAAGCCAAGCCCCGCTTCCCGTTTTCTAGAGGTTAATTGGAGATGAGAGTCTCAGGTCCTTCTGTTCCCAGGCTGGCTTTGTTCCTTGATCCTCAGATCTCAGCCTCCTGGGTAGCTAGGATTACAGGCGTGAGCCACCACACGCCCAGCTTGTTTGATTTTTTTTTTATTTTGCTATTATACAATAAGGAATTCGATTACACATGTAAGGACAAAGCTGTATTTGTGAGGCTTTCTTCTACTTTATCTCCCCTTTCTTTATCTGTATAATGGGAGAAAAGTACGTGTCTCAGAGTAGTGAGAATAAAACGAAAGGTTTACATTATGTACTTGTCACATGGGCCTGTCACTACCAGCACTGTCCTGAGTCATGGATGACTCTGATTACTACAAGAAGACTATTGATCTCATTAGAGTAATTGCCTATTGCCAACTATAGACTGATAATCGGTATAAGCAATTAAAAATCATAGAAATACCAGAATCAGAGAAACACAGCTTCAATGGCTTATATGGACATTTTTAACCTGCACTGAGAATTGGGGCAGCTGCCTCTATGAGACTCCAGAGATAAATTTCAGGGGTTAAAGGTTGGTCCTTGTGTGGGGTCTTGCAGCAGCCAGGCACGGCCCCATCCAGATCTGTGCAGAGAATAGCAGCAGATCTGTATGCCAAATCCACAGGACCGAAAGGCTACATTTGAGGCAGATTTACAATCTCTGGGCTCTAGTTCAGTGATAGAGTGCTTGTCTGGCATGTGTGGGGTCTTGGGTTCTATCCCTAGCAGTGGCAAAAGAAGAGGGAATTTTGATATATATTGCCAAACTGTTTCTCTTTCAGTTACAATAATTAGTACTCCAACCAACAGTCCATAAGAGTCCCTGATTTTTATATCTTGCCAAATCTGAGGTTTTGTTTATCTTTTAAGCTTTGCCAATCTGATAGATAAAAAAAAATCTACTTTGCTTTAATTTGCATTTGTATGATTGCTGGTGAGATTGAATACCTTTTTCTTGTTTCAACCATATATTTATGTTAGCATCTAATAGTTATACAAAGGGGGCGATTTCATTGTAACATTTCCATACATGTATACAACACATTTCAATCTCATCCCCTCTCTTTCTCCCTTTCCCCTTAAACTCCCTTCCTAAAACAATTCCAATAGGTTTCATTGTTCTATTTTTATGCATGCAAAAAATCTGTTTTGACCATATGAGGTTGAAGATCATTTCATGTGTTTATTGGCTATGTTTCTTTCTGTGTAAATTGCCTATTCATGTCCTTTGATCATTTATTTTTAAATAGGCCATTTGTCTTTTTCTTTTTCTTCTGAAGCACCATTTTTAGGTTAGCAATGTTAACTCCATTTATTTTTCATACAGTCTTTCTTTATAGCCGTGCTATCCTTGAGCTCCCAATCCTCCTGCCTTAGCCTCCTGAGTATATTATAGACATGTACCACTACATCCAATTTGGTATTAAGTTCAATTTTTGATTAATCTAGAATTAATTTTGGTAAATGAAATAAAGATATAGGTTTTTATTAGAGTAGTTTTAGTGCCTCATAGAACAAATTTCTCTTCCTTTGTCTAGTAATAATTGAACAATTAATAGCATAAGTCAGATTTACTAAGGGGTTTTATTGTGATATATATATATATATAGTTTAATTAAGTTTATCCCATTTCTAGTACTTTTCCTTAGTTTCCTCCCATTAACAATTTACTGAGTTTCATGATGATGCTTTCATACATATCTGTAATGTATAATGTACTTGGATCATAGTCACCCCTCATCACCTTCTCCTTTCCATCATTAATATTTTGTTTTTAGAATTTTCTTTTTTTCATATATTTTTATTGTAATTAATAGAAGGGTTACATTATATTCACCAGATAGAAGGTGCATTACTTCACATACATTGATACCCTTTCACATGACTTGGTCCCCATTTCCCTCCCCCCCACCCCCACCCCTCATCTTGTTGTCCCCCCTTCCCTATCCAATTTCAAATAACCAAATACAAATATATCCGATATATCAGATAACAAAGTGAAATACTGTAACAATATGAGATAACCAAGGGACAGCAAAAGAGATGAGAGATAACAGTACATCAAGGACAACAATCATTCATTATATGGCTTTTGTTTCTATATCCTAGATGTCCTTTCATTTAGTGTCATACTATATGGCCTTATGTATAACGGTTTTGCTCTATTGCAAATCTCTGCTATGAGAGCCCAAGGTTTCTACTGATTATGACAAATGAGGGAAACCATTGAGCCTAAGTTCCTTTGAGTCTGGCTTACTTCACTTAATATGATTTTTTCTAAGTCTTTCCATTTTGTAATAAATGGGGCAATGTTCTTTCTGACAGCAGCATAGAATTCCATTTTGTACAAATACCACATCTTCTTGATCTACTCATCAACTAAGGGACATCTGGGTTGGTTCCCTATCTTTGCTATGGTGAATAGTGCTGCAATGAACATCATTGTGCTAGTGGATTTAGTATGTCCTTGTTTCTGGACAATTGGGTAAATGCCAAGTAGTGGAATTGCTGGGTCATAGGGGAGCTCCATGTTTAGTCTTTTGAGGAACTGCCATAATGCTTTCCATAGTGGTTGAAGGAGTTTGCACTCCCACCAACAGTGTAGTAGTGATCCCTCCTGGCCACATCCCCTCCAGCATCTGCTCTTATTAGTTTTCTTGATCCTGGCCATTCTAACCGAAGTGAGGTGAATCTTAGAGTTGTTTTGATTTGCATTTCTTTTATGACCAGAGATGTTGAGCATTTCTTCATGTGTCTATAGGCCATTTTTGTTTCTTCTTTAGAGAACACTCTCTTTAAATCTTTGGCCCATCTTTTAATGGGATGGGTGTTACTTTGGAGATTAGTTTTGGAGTGATTCAATTTTTTGAGCTGTTGATGTATTTTAGATATGAGGCTTTTGTCCGTTGTTTGGTTGGTGAAGATCTTCACCCACTCTGTAGGCTTCCTAATTAATTTACTAGCTATGTCCTTTGTCATACAAAAGCTCTGCAGTTTAATGCAGTCCCACTTATCCAGCCTTTCTCTGATTTGTTGTGATTCTTGGTCCTTATTAAGAAAGTTTTGACCTGTGTCAAGGAGGCCTAGTGTATCTCCTATTCCTTCTTTTAAAGTTTGCAGTGTGTTGGCTTTTACCTAGAGGTCTTTGATCCATTTGGAGTTAATTCTAGTGAAGGGTGACAAAGAAGGATCCAGGTGCTTAACCAGTTCTGCCAGCACTACTTGTTGAAGAGGCTATCATTCTTCCTAGACTCTACTCCCAAGCTCCTTGAGCTGATTCAAAACTTTGGAAGGGTAGCAGGGTATAAAATTAACCCTCAAAAATCAACTGCCTTCCTCTATGCCAAAAGTGAGAGGAATGAGGCAACAATCAGGAAAGCAACTCCTTTTACAATAGCCTCAAAGAAAATCAAGTACCTAGGAATTACCTTAACTAAGAATGTACAGGAACTTTTTGATGAAAACTTTAAAACCCTGAAAAAGGAAATTAAAGCAGAACTGAGGAAATGGAAAAACCTCCCATGCTCCTGGATTGGAAGAATCAACATCTTGCCAAGGGCTATCTACAAATTCAATGCAATACCCATCAATATCCCAATGTCATTCTTTAAAGAAATAGAAGAGGCAATCCAAAATTTCATATGGAATAATAAAAGACCCCGTATAGCAAAAACACTTCTTAGCAGAAAGAACAGTGCAGGAGGAATTTCAATACCAAACTTTAGACTGTATTACAGAGCTATAATTATCAAAACAGCTTGGTACTGGCACAAAGACAGGCCTGAAGACCAATGGAATAGAACTGAGGACCCAGATATTAAAACACAGACCTATGGCCACCTAATCTTTGACAAGGGAGCCAAAAAAGTAGAATGTTTTTAGAATTTTCTGAATAGCCTTTCCTCTTTGACCAGAGTGTACTGCTATGTTAGCAACTGACTTACACTTAGTTACTTTCTTTTAATCTGCTCTACTAATGATGGTATTAATAGGCTATCATTAGAATCCAAGCTGTTCACTCACTTTTTGTACTCTCTATTTCACCATTTCTATAACAGTTTGTAAAATTATAGGACAGACAATTTATGGCTTGTTTCAGGTTAAGGGAAATTATCCTCAGAATATAACATGTTATCCAATGACACATTACTAATTCTTTTATAGTCTCAAAATGTACCTGTTTTTAATGGTACTGGGGCTTGGACTCAAGGCCCAGATGCTGTTCCTTAGCTCTATTTGCACAAGGTTAATGCTCTACCAGTGGGAGCAATAGTTCCTACATTTGGAGAGAAAAGTTTTTCAGATTTATCTTTCCCAGCTGGTTTAAACTATGATCCACATAAGCTATTTACATCAAAAAACAAGAAATTAGAAATACATAACATTGGGTCTGCACTGTACATTTTCCATTTTCCTCTGGTCCTTCCAATGGGGGGGGGTGTCTGAAACTCAGTCACTCTGGCTTTGCATTCCTATTTGCATTCAGTATTAATGGAATCATGATATTCCTGTATATCTTATCTAACGTTGCATACTGTAATATTCATTTCATTGCAGACATTATACATTATTCAGTGCTTCAAGATGCCTGTGAAAGGAGGTTGCTGTAGGCCTAAAAACCAAGTTTATAATCACCTGGTTTGTTCATCTGTTCAAACATGAACAACAAATAAAAAGCTGTTGTTGAGCCAGGGACCTAGGTAGAAAGGTGTAATGAAAAAGACCTCAGTTGGCCAACTGTGTGTGTGTGTGTGTGTGTGTGTGTGTGTGTGTGTGTGTGTGTGTGTATTTGTGTGAATGTGTGTGTGTTTGAGCTCTTCAGCTCAAGGCTACCGCTCTACCAGTTGAGTCACAGGGCCACTTTCACTGGTGGGTCAATTGGAGTTAAGAACCTCATGGACTCTTCTACCTGGGCTGGCTTTGATCCTTAGCTCTCAACCTTCTGAGTAGCTAAGATTACAGGGAGTAGCCACCGGTGTCAACCTAAGGCCTAATACTTTTTATGATAGATAATAACTAATTCAGAACCTTTCAGGGTAAAGAGGGAACGTGAATGTTCTAGGAACAGGATTCATAGTGTCTTCTTGATCATCCTGCAGGCTAATTCCACATCTTGGCTGACTGAGATGCATAAGGCTTACAAGCACAGTATAATGATGAGCTGGGTGTTGGTGGTTTATGCCTATAATCCCAACTATTTGGGAGGCTGAGAGCTGAGGATTGTGGTTTATAAGCCACGTAGAGCAGAAAAATTCCAGACACTCCCTCTCCAAAAGAACAAACGTAAAGTTGGGTTAGATATGTGGGTGAAGGGGTAGAGAAAGGAGTAAGCAGGAAGACGTAGATTTAAACAAATGTAGGAGCAAAGATAGAAAAAGCACAGCTTATCATGGAAGAAACCTCCCTAAAGAGGTTCTTTTCTTTTGCAGTAGGTGAAGATTAGAACTCACATACTGCCACGTACTAGTTAAGTGCTCTACTAATGAGCTACATCCTCAATTTTTTTTTGCCCATCTGGGAGTATGAAGGCAGGGCCTGAGCACTGACCCTTGAGTCTCTTTGTGCCTAAGGCTAGTATTGTAGCACTTGACCCACAGCGTCAGTTTGGCTGTTTTGAGTCATTTATTGGAGACAAGAGTCTCAAGAGGATGTTTTTTTTCCCACGTCTGGCTTTCTGCAGGTTAATGGGAGATAAGAGTGTCAGGGACTTTTGTGTCTGGGCTGGCATTGAACTGGGATCCTCAGATCCTCCTGAGTAGCTAGGATTACAGGTGTGAGTCACCAATACCTGGCGAATTGTCACACATACTGTCCACAAATTAGCTGGAATCAAGTTTATTTACTGACATACTCCTTCCCATATATAAAATTATTTTAAGATGAATCAGACATATAAACTTGCTGTGAGTCTAGGGCAGTCTGTGAGAGTTATTCTTTCTTCATATTTGACAAGGGAAGAGCAGTAGAAACATGCATAAGAGCTTGAGTTGTTCATTCGCTTCAACTTCCGATGGTTTAGTTTTTTTTGGGGGGGACTAGAGTTTGAAATGAAGGGCCTCGCGGTTGTTTGACTAGGCTCTACCAGCTTTTTGTTAGGTATTTTGGAGACTGAATAGGCAAACTTTTTACCTTTTAATAACCATTTGATATCACTGTCAGATCTCCCTTCTAAGTTTTTGGTAATGTATGGTTCTCTTTCCGATAACCTTGGCCATGTTCATTCATTGCGCAATTCATTTCGGTATGTTTCTACTTAGGACTTGTTTACTTCTAGTGAATGTGAGTCTGGCGTCACCCAGTAAATTCTCTGAATTGCATCCCTAAGACCTAAGAACTTCAAAGCTTAGGCTCCGCCTTATGGAGGAAAGGCAAGTGGGCGGGGCCTTGATGACGTGAAAGGGGCGGAGCCATTTGAGGTCTCGCAGAAGAGAGCAGCAGATGTTGCGTAGTCTTCTTCAGCTTGGACGGGTGCTAGGACGGTCCCGACTGGAGTGAGTAATTAATGGGGAAGAAGAGCTAGAGATGGTTTCAGACATGGGTTCGGGTTTATGAGGTTGTTTTTTCCTTCCTTCTTTCTTTCTTGTTCTTTTTTTTTTTCAGGGAGTGGGGGAGGAGGAGCGGGCAATGGAATCCTGGGCCTCGAGTATTCTAAGCAGGTGCTCTACTAAGTAGCCCCATTTCCCGCCCAGGAAAATGTGGCTATTTAAGGCTAACACATTTTAGAGTGGTCCAGGGGTAGTGAGTTTGCACTATTTGTTGTTGGCTGAGACTCGTGGTGAAGGAAGAGTGGACAAAAGTATTTTAGTTGTTGTTTTGGGTGACATTGCAGGAGCTTGGAAGAGCGTTTCCATGCCAGTGAAAGTGGGGGAAAGTAGTTACTGTACTTTAGACGTGAACTCCCTCCTTCAATGGAAGCCACGTAATGAGGCCGTTAGTGGCCGTTGGGGGCTATAAAGAGATGAACCGTGACTGTGGGAGGAGGGGCGGCGGTGGGAGGGAAGAACTTAATGAGTGACTGGGAACTTAGAGGCTTTGAACCAACTGGGAGGACATAGTGAGTGCTAAGCGGCACCAATCACTGAGTAGCGCGCGCGATGAGTTCTCGCGATGGCAGTAGCGCGCCATAAAATTCCCACACCCCCTTTTATGTTAGTTAATTCCGCCTTTTGTCTTCCAAACCCCCTTTTCCATCTCCACTCTAACCTTCATGTAACAAAAATTGTCATACTTGGGCGCGGTGGCTCACACCTGTAAGCTTAGATATTCAACAGGCTGACACCTGAGAATTGTGGTTCGAAGCCGCTCTGGGCAAGAAAGGCCAACGGAGTGTTATCTTTAATACACTACCGAAAAAAGCCAGTGGCACTGTAGCTTTGAGTGGAAAAACTCAGGGACAATGTCCAGACCTTGAGTTCAAACCGCACGACTGACAAAAAATAACTTTCATGAAAGAAATTTATTGAGAAATAGGATGAACGACAGAATATTCCCTTCTCGCTCTTTTTTCTTTGTATGAATGTGCCATTACCAGAACTTGAACTCAGGGCTTAGGCGGTGTCCATTACTTTTTCTTTCCATTTCTTTTCTTTTTATTTTTTGTGGGTTATGTGACTTGAACTCTGGGCCTGGGTGCTGTCCCTGAGCTCTTCAGCCAAAGGTTACCACCCTACCCTTTGAGCCATAGCACCACTTTCCGTTTTCTACTGGTTAAAAGTCTCAGAACTTTAGTGCGTAGGCTGGCTTTGAACCATGATACTCAGATTCAGATCTCAGCCTCCTCAGTAGCTATGATTGTAGCTGTGACCCACCAGTACCCAGCCCCACTTCTGGCTTTTTTTTTAACCGCCTTTTTTGTGTGTGAGGGATTGGAGATAAGAGTTTCACAGACTTTCCTGTCTGGGCTTGCTCTGAATTTCTTTCCTCAGATCTCATTCTCCTGAGTAGTTATGATTATAAGGTATGAGCCATTGGCATCTAGCTAATATATTTTCTTATTTCTTAGACTGCAGTAAGAGATTTAAAGATGGGCGAGCTCAACTTCCATCTTATGGATTTTAAAGGTATCTAGCTTTGCATGCTACAAAAAATGTCAAACTATTGTCAAACTTAAGATAATCTATATGCATTTTTTTTTGCTGAATTTTGTTCCTTTGGTGTAGCTATGGCTTCAAATTTTATCCTTTATGTGCCCAAGCTGATAGACTGGGGACTTTTTTGAGCTACTATAGTGAAACAATTAATTATGCTTAAATAAGAATATATAAATCCACTGTATTAAAAGTTTATCTTTTTCCATCAAGGAGGAAAATGATGGGAGGAGAGACAAGGATCAAGTCAAAATTACCATGTTGAAACCCCTTTGTACAAACTTATGAAGATAATTAAAATAAAAATACATATACAAATTTTCCATCAGTTAAAATTAATTACGATTACATTTATTTTTTATTAGCATGTGTTGTACAAAGGGGGTTCACTGTGATATTCCTGTACATGCAAATAGTGTACAGAAATTTACCAACTCTATTAATTTTCTGCAAGACTTTGAAGTAACTTTATCAGTGAAAAATCGATTATGCCTTGTGTAGCTTTTGGTTTAATTATGTCTTACTGTGTCTTTATAGTTTTTGGTATAAGTATTTCTTCTTTTGAAAATTAATATTGTCTGTATAGTACTTATGATGACCTTTAATAAAGTAATTCATTTGACCAGACAATCAGATTTCTCAACTATGCCAGATATGGGGGAGTTTATGTATTAGTTTTTTTGTTTGTTTGTTTTGGGAAGTATAGATTGGTTCTGTAGTACATTCACATAATAGTGAAATACAACCAAGTTGGTTCAAATCTATGATTTTTAAAGGTTTAGAAAAATATTTTGTTAAGATTTATAATTTTAAAACTATAAGGCTAGGTTAAGGTTGCATCTCTGTGGTACAGTACTTGCCTAGTTTGTTCAAGGCCTTGTGCAGAGGGCTCTGGATCTGGATTCCCCCTCCAGTGGGCTCAGAGTTCCAAAGCTCATGCCTCTGATCCTAGCTACTCAAGATGCTGCTGTGCAGGAAATTCTGTGAGACTTTTATCCCCAATTAATCAGCAAAAATCTGGAAGTGTAGCTGTGGCTCAAGTGATAGAGCACTAGTTTTGAACACAAAATCTCTAGGACAACACCCAGACTGCGCCTGACCTCTGGAGTTCAAGCCACAGGACTGGCAAAAAAACAAAAACAAAACAAAACAAAAAAACCAAAACAATCAAAGACCAAAATACCCTTCTCTCTTCTGTCTTTTCCCCTTTTGTTTTGCATTGAGGGTTCAACCCCTGGGCCTCCTGAATGCATGCTTAGTTAACATTAAGTGACAATTCATTCTTATACTGCTATTTTCCTCTTTTATTTTTAGGCTTTTATTTTTAAAAATTGGTTGCTTTAGTTATGCAGGGGGCAGATTTTGCTATTTTCACTATTACATTTCCACACATGTTTACAATATATTACAATTAATCTCACTCTATTACTCTTGCCTCCTTCCCATATTTCCAAAACTATTTTCACAATTGCAAGTGATCTATTTCTGCATATTCATCCACTTTCCTCCTTTTTGTTAGCCCCACCTCTTCCCACTAGCATCCATCCCCTACGCTATTTCTCTTTCCTTACTCCCCCATACCCCAGTTGAACAATAGCTCTCATTGGAGTTCTATTTTTTTTTTGTGGGTCATGGGGCTTGAACTTGGCCTGGGTGCTGTCCCTGAGCTCTTTAACTCATGGCTACCACCCTACTCTAGAGCTAAGCCCCAGTCCCATTTAGAGGTTAATTGGAGATAAGAGTCTCAGGTCCTTTTGTGCCCGGGCTGACTTTGAACCTTGATCCTCAGATCTTAGCCTCCTGAAAAGCTATGATTATAGGCATGAGCCTCAGTGTCCGGCCTATCTTTTTTTGTGCCACCCCCGGGGCTTGAACTCAGGGTCTGAGCACTGTTCTTGGGCTTTCTCAGGGCTAGAGTGCTACTACCTGAGCCACAGCACCACTTCTGGCTTTTTCTGTGTACGTGGCACCAAGAAATTGAACCCAGGGCTTTGTGCATGCCATGCAAGCACTCTACCACTAGCCACACTCCCTGCTGGAGTTCTATTTTTTGTGTGCTAGTACTGAGGATGGATCTCAGGACCTTAAGCTCCTGTTCTACCACCTGAGCCATGCCAGCTACTTCCAGATTTTTGCTAGTTAATTGGAGATAAGTCTTTCAGATATGTCTTCCCAGTCTAGATTCAAATTGGGATTCTCAAATCTCAGGCTATATATTCACAGGATTATTGGTGTGAACCACCAGTGTCCAGCTTTCATATAAACTTTTTCTTTTTTACCAGATCTGGGGCTTGAACTCATAGCCTGGGCACTGTTCTCTGAGATTCTTTTGCTCAAGGCTAGCATGCTACCACAGTGCCACTTTGGCTTTTTTTTCTGTTTATGAGTTACTGAGGAATCAAACCCAGGGATTCATGCATGCTAGGCAAGCACTCTATCACTAACCACTGAGTCATATTCCCAGCCCTTATATATACTTTAAAATTATTATTCACATTTTCTTTCTCCCTTCCCTCTCTTCTCCTAAGTACTCCTTTTTTTTCTTTTTTCTTTTTTTGGTTGTTGTTGGTCATGGGGCTTGAACTGTAGGCCTGGGCATTGTCCCTGAGTTCTTCAGCTCAAAGCTACCGCCTTACGCTTTGTACCACAGCTCCACTTCTGGTTTTCTGGTAGTTAATTGGAGATAAGAATCTCACAGATTTTAGTGCCCGAGGTGGCCTTGAATTGCGATCCTCAGATCTCAGCCTCCTGAGTAGCTAGGATTACAGGTGTGATTCAACATGCCAGGCTCTCCTAAGTACTCTTTTAATAGATTTGTGTTCTGTTTATCCATAATACAGAATTACGTATTTATATATGTATACAAATGTATGTACATATATGAATATGTATGTCTTTTAGGGGAAGCTTCCACTAATTAGAGTATAGAATATTTTGGTTTGGGGGCTTGGCATATCTACATCCCCTTCCCTCCCCCTCTGTCTTCTCTTTCCTCTCTCCTGTTTCATGTGGTTGGTTCATTTATTTAAAAAGTAGTTGGCTCTAGCTGCTCATAGTATTTTCTATTAGGTTCTTTTTCTTCTCTCTTCTCTTCCCTTCCCTTCTCACTTCCCCATCCCCTTCTGTATGCTTTTGGCTCATTTGTCAAAAATTAGTTGGCTGTAGCTTCTCACAATGATATTTTCTATTAGGTTGTATTCTCTCGCCTGTCCTCCCCCTCCCCCCATCTCCCCCTTCACTGCCCCTCCTTTTCTCTATCAGTTCTTCCTCTTCCCTCCCCCTCATCTCTCCTGCCTTACCTCTTCCTTTCCCCATCTCTCCTCCCCCTCCTCTCTCACTCTCCTTATTCCTCTCCCTTCTGTTCCCTCCCCCTCTCATCCTCTCTCCCTTCCCCCTGTCCTCTCCCTCCATTTCCTCCCCCTCTTTCCCCTTCCCATCTCATCCTCTTCCCCATCTCCTCTTTTCTCCCATCCCTTCTTCCCCTTTTCCCCCTTCATTCCTCCTTTTTTCCCTTCACTCCTTTCGCTCACCATCAGGCCTCCTCTCTCTCCCTGCACTCCTTTCTTTCTCCTTTACCTCCTTTCTCCCCCTACTGTCTCCTCCCTCCTTTCCCCTTCCTCCTCCCTCCTTTCTCCTCTCTGCTCCCTCCTATTTCTTCCCCTTTCCCCTCTCCTCTCCATTCCCCTCATCTCTCCTTCACCCTTCCCTTAGTCTCCCTTCTGCTCTCCACTCTCTCCCTTTCCTTTCCCTTACCTTCTTCACTTCCCTTCCTTCTTTTCTCCACTCCCCTTTCCTTCCTTTTTCCTCCCCTCCCCTCTTCTCATTTTCCCTTCCCTGCTATCTTTCCCCACTCTTTTCTCCCTTCCTTTCCCTTTACCCCTCCCTTCTCTTTCCTCTCCCTCCATTCTCCCCCCATTTCCCTCCTCTCAGCACTGTGCCTCTGCTCTGACCGTCCTCTCCACCCTTTCCTTCTCCAGCTCCCCCTTTCTTCTCCCCCTCACCTTTCCCCTCCCCCTCCCCTCCTCTCTGCCATTCCCCCCTCCCCTGATCTTTTCCCTCCCCTTCCCCCCTCATCTCTCCACTCTCACTCCATTCCTCCTCTCCTTCCCTTTCCCTCCTCTCTTCCTTTCACTTCCCCAACCCTCCCCTCGATTTCCTCTCGTTCACCTCCCCTTCTCCACCCTCTCTTCCACCCTCCTCCATCCCTCCTCTTCCCCTGCTTTCCCTCTCCCTTGAACTCCAAAACTCCTTTCTCCCCATCCCTTTTCCTCCCTTCACTCCCTCCTCTCCTCTCCTCTATTCTCTCCCTACCTTTTCCCTCCTCCCCCTTCCCCCTCTTTCATCTCTCCCTCCCTATCCCCATCCCTTCCTCTTTCCCTTTTCTTCTTTTTTCCAGCCTGTTTGTAAAAATTATTGTTCTCTCTCTCTCTCTCTCTCTCTCTCTCTCTCTCTCTCTCTCTCTCTCTGTCTGTGTGAGAGAGAGACAGAGACAGAGACAGAAAGAGATAGAGATAGAGATAGAGACAAAGACAGAGACAGAGACAGAGACAGAGAGGATATTGGGGTATTGCTAGGCAGCCTAAGTTGGCCTTAAACTCACAGTTCTCTTGTATCAGCCTCCTGAATACTGGGCTTATAGTTGTTACCAGTCTGTATATAAAATTATTCCTGAGATACATTACTTTATATTTTCTGGCACAAAATCTTTGAATGTTATGTTTATTGTATGTTGCTGAAAATAGAACCCATGGCCTTGCACATGCTGGACTTGTACTCTACTACTGAGCTGTATCCATCCCTTCCCCTGCCCTGCTGTGTATTTATACCTAAAGTACACTTCATTTTGGATAAGCCACTTTTCAAGTACTTAACAGTCCCATCAGGCTACTGGATATCTCTGTTGGACATTGAAATGCTAGGGTATATATGTAGGAATGGAACTGCTGAATCAAAAGCCATGAGCATCATTAACTTTATTCATATTGCCAAAATTATATTTGAGGCCAGACTGGACAAAAAGTTCATATTGGTTGAAAAGACCCCTTAGAATAGTGACTGAGTACAGTGGAACACACCTGATATTCCAGCCATGTGGAAGGCTGAGATGGGGAGAATTGTGGTTCTATCCCAGCCTAAGTTTAAAAAACTTCACAGAAACTCCATCTCAACAGAAAAAAAAATAACTGGATCTGGTGGCATGTGTCTGTCATCCTAGCTATGCTAGGAAGTATGGCTATGAGGATTGTTGACCAAACTGGCCATAGCAAAAATCAAGACCCTAACTCAAACCCAACCAGAGCAAAAAGTACTAGAGGTAGTGTGGCTCATGTGGTAGAAGACTTTAGATCATGTGGTATGAAGCCCTGAATTCTAACTCTGGTATTCCTAAAGTAAAACATTCAAAATATAAAGAGTAGCTTGGCACTGGTGGCTCATGCCTTTAATCCTAGTTATTCAGGAGGCTGAGATCTGAGGAGTGTGGTTCAAAGCCAAAAAAAGAAGAGTATTGATTTTTTTTCTTTTTTATGGTGGTACTAGGGTTTTGAAATGAGGGCGTTGTGCTTGCTAAGCAGGTGCTTTATTGCTTGAGCTATATACCCATCCATAGTGTTATGATCAATGAACATTTTTCAGTAATTTGTTTTGTTTTGCTATTTAATTCTGAGGATTGAACCTATGGAATGCTACACATATGTTCTACCACTGAACTATATATCTAGCCTCAGAATGCCTTCAGAGTTAAAGGAAACTTGCACCATCCTTGCAATGTACAGAACATTCTGATGGACTCTTCAGCCAATTTTAGTTTTCCTTAATGTTATCATCTTATATAGATGTTGACTTGATTCGGATTTATTTGGTAACTAGTGAAGTTGGGTAAATTTTCACAGGTTTAATGACCATCTGAGATTTTTTTCCCCTGTACTCTTAATCTTTTTAGTCAAGTTTTGTAAAAATGGATGTGTCCCAGTGGTAAAGCACTTGGAAAGCATGTATGAGGCAATGGTTTCGATCCCCTGAGAACCACAAAATAATGTTTAAACAACAACAAAATCCAAAACAGAAAAGACCACAAGATGGAATGAAATTGCTCCAGTTCATTTCCTTCTTAGAGAAAATTGACCTATTAGTCTTTTTGTACGGCTAATTATTTTCAAGGTCAAGAAGTAATATAAATTGGCCTAAGCTATCCTAGGTGAGGATAAAGAAATTCACCCTTTACTGAATACTAGCTATTTAACTATATGAAGAGAATTAGTAATTAGTATGTCTCCTGGCCAGTTCAGCATCAGTTGAAATATCTATCTAGTAATTCATCATATTACATGATTTCTAGTCTCATCGTTTTTGCATGTTGTTGTCTGAACATTTTCTGTTGCTTTTTTTATTTTGCAAGGGGCCTTGCTCATCTTCAACACTTTTTTTTTGATTTTGGTAGCACTGAAGTTTAAACTTAGGGCTTCCTATTTGTTAGGCAAGCACACTGTACATGCCCTCAGTCCTGTTTTTGCTTTCATTCTTTCAGATAGTTGTATTCTTTGTGTCTGGATCAGACTTGGAATGATTCTCTAATCTCTGTCTTTCAAGTAGCTGAGATTACACACAACTATGAGCTACCATGTCTACTTTTCTGCTTTTGTTTGTTTGTTTGTTTGTTTGTTTTGAAATAGCCTCTCCTTATGTTGCTGGCTTTGAGCTCTCTGTTTTCTGCCTGAGTGCTGGTTTACAAGTGTGCATCTTCATATCCAATCTGTCAGTCTTTTTGGACAAAATCTAGAGACATTAGGCCAAATAGTATGACACTAAATGTAAGGACCTCCGGGATATAGCCATATAACAAGTGATTGTTGTCCTTAATGTACTATGCTATCTCTCATCTCTTTTGCTGTCCCTTGGTTATCTCATATTGTTACAATATTTCACCTTGTTATCTGATATATTTTATATGTGCTTAATTGGTTATTTGAAATTGGATAGGGAAGGGGGGAAATCAAGGTAAGCGGAGGAAGATGGGAGGGAAATGGGGACCATGTCATGAGAAAGGGTATCAATGTTTGTGAAGTTATCCACCTTCTATCTGGTGAATATAATGTAACCCTTCTATTAATTACAATATAAAAAGAAAAAAAAGAAAGATGATTTACAGAGGGGTTATAGTTATACAAGTCAGGTAAAGAGTACGTTTCTTCCTTTTCTTTTTTCTTTCTTCTTTTTTGCCAGTCCTGATGTTTGATCTTAGGGCCTGGGCACTGTCTTTGAGCTTTCTCAAGGCTAGCGCTCTACCACTTGAGCCACAGCATTACTTCCAGATTTTTCTGTTCATGTGGTACCAAGGAATTTAACGCAGGGCTTCATGCATGCTAGGCAAGCACTCTACCACTAGGCCACACACCAGGCTCAAGAGTACATTTCTTTCTGGATAATGTCATCCCATCTTTCACTCTCTCCCAGTCAGTATGTAGTCTTTGGCTTTTGTGTTTTGTTTTTACTAAATTAAGCAGTTTTCTTAGACCCATCCATATGGTCACTTATATTAGTAGTTAATTCATTTATTGCTGTGTAATATTATACCAAATATATTGTACTTATCCAATCATCATATGGAAAGTATCTTTGACTAACTACTCTGACTAAAGTTGCTATATACCTGTAAAAAAAGAAAATGGAATTAGATTTTTATTTCTCGAGAAATAAATGGGAATGGAATTTCTGGTATGCAAAGTACTTTTGTGACCAATTTCATCAGGTTATCCACAGTTTTGCCTTTCTGGAGGATAGGTTTTTGAAAGACCCATTTTTTCCCTTTTAAAAAATAATACTGGGGCCAGGAGTTTGGCCTAGTGTTAGAGTGCTTGCCTAGCATGCACGAAGACCCGGGTTCGATTCCTTGGTACCACATACATAGAAAAAAGCCAGAAGTAGTGCTGAGGCACAAGTGGTAGAGCTCTAGCCTTGAGAAAGTCCAAGGACAGTGCTCAGGCCCTGAGCTCAAGCCCAGGACTGGAAAAAAACAAAAATCTAAAACAACAACAAAAAACAATACTGCCAAATGAGATGCCTCACACCTATAATCCTAGCTATTCAGGGAACTGAGATCTGAGGAGTGGGGTTTAAAGCCAGACCAGGCACTAAAGACTGTGAGACTCTTAATTTCCAATTAACCACTAGAAAACTGGAAGTGGCACTGTGGCTCAAGTGGTAGAGCAGTAGACTTGAGCTGAACAGTTCAGGGACAATGCCCAGGCCCAGAGTTCAAGTCCCACTATCACCAAAAAATAATAATAATTCCGAAAATACACATTACCAACTTGTTGAAGGGTTTCCTAGTTTGTCTCCTCTACTGGTTCAGAAAAGTACCTCTTGTTGTCAAACACCAGAACCATCTAAAATAGAAGACAATTTATTGTGGGAAATAGTAAACACAAGTTGAACCATGTTGAAAAATATTTGTCTTGAGGTAATTTAGCCTAGTTGTCTTTCTTATTTTTTTTTGTTGGTTGTGTGGCTTGAACTCTGAGCCTAGTTGCTGTCCCTGAGCTCTAAAGCTCAAGAATAGTGCACTACCACTTCGGGTTTTCTGGTAGTTAATTGGAGATGAGAGTCTCATGGACTTTTGCAACTGGGCTGACTTTGAACCATGATCCCCAGATCTCAGCCTCCGGAGTAGGATTACAGGTACGTGGCTTCTTTCTTACTATTAGGATTAACGTTTTCTTAAAAATAAAATATTTCGGGGCCGGGAGTTTGGCCTAGTGGTTAAAGTGCTTGCCTAGCATGCATGAAGACCCGGGTTCGATTCCTCGGTACCACATACATAGAAAAAAGTCAGAAGTGGTGCTGAGGCTCAGGTGGTAGAGCTCTAGCCTTGAGAAAGTCCAAGGACAGGGCTCAGGCCCTGAGCTCAAGCCCAGGACTGGCAAAAATAAAATAAAATAAAATATTTCTAGTTGCTTAGGAAGCTGAGGCAGGTGAATCAAGAATTCAAGGCCAGTCTGGGAAATTAGCAAGACTCTGCCTCAAAAAAAAATAAAAAGAAGAAGAAGAAGGAGGAGAAGGAGGAGAAGGAGGAGGAGAGAGAAATGAAGATAATAAGGCAACTAGGCCAGGTGCTGATAGCTCATACCTAGCTACTTAGTTGGCTGATAAACTTTGAATCAAAGTTTCAAGCCAGCCTAGGTAGAGGCTCTTATTTCTAATTAACTACGAAGAAGTTGCAAGTGGAGGTATATGATTTAAGTGGTTGAGCACCAGCCTTAAATGAAAAAGCCAAGGGAGAGAGCAATGCCCTGAGTTCAAGCCTGAGTACTAGCACTCAAAAAGGCAAATATTTTTTTGTTTTTTTCTTTCTTTTTTTTTGCCAGTCCTGGGCTTGAGCTCAGGGCCTGAGCACTGTTCTTGGACTTTCTCAAGGCTAGAGCTCTACCACTTGAGCCTCAGCACCATTTCCGGCTTTTTTCTATATGTGGTACCGAGGGATCGAACCCGGGTCTTCATGCATGGTAGGCAAGCACTTTAACCACTAGGCCAAACTCCCGGTCCCGGCAAATATTTTTTATTAAAGAATTTATTAACATTGATTTTTACATCATAATTCAAATAACATGTTTAACAAACAAGTGTTCAAGAAGGGAATCTACATATATACAATCACTGGCACTTAGTTTTTAGAACATATTCAAAATTAGGCTTAGGGTTTGTATATCATAGAAACATATTAATTTATGAAATAAAACATTATATCTATAGAGTCATAGGTTTTTATGTCTATGTAGTTGTGTTTCTATTTCCAATACCATGTCCATAGCATTGGGTATGCAAATATTGAGTCCTCTCTCTTGTAGTGTTTGGATCTAATAGCCACATATTAAGGATACCATGCACCTTTTGTTCCTTGGTCTTAACTTGTCTCACTCAACATGATTCGCTCTAGATACTTCCCTGCGAATGCCATTATTTTATCTTGTCTGTTGGCTATGTAGAATTCCATTGTGTATATATACCACATTTTCTGTACCCATTCATCTGCAGTAGGGCATCTGGATTCTTTTCATTGCCTGGCTGTTGTGAATAGTGCAGAAATAAACATAGCTGAGCAGTTGTCCTTATCATATCTTGGGTTATGATGTTCAGGGTAGATGCCCAGAAGTGGTATGGTGGGATCATAGGGAAGGTCAATTTTTAGTTCTTTAAGAAACCTCCACACTGCTTTCCAGAGTGGCTGAACTAGTTTACAATCCCACTAACAGTGTAGTAGGGTTCCTTTTTCTCCACAACCCTGACAGCAACTGTCATTGTCTGAGTTCAAAATTTTGGCCATTCTTGTTGGGGTAAGGTGATATCTTAGGGTTGTTTTTATTTGCATTTCCTTTATGACCATGGATGATGAACATTTTCTCATATGCTTTTTTGGCATTTTGATCTTTTCTTCTGATTAGTCTCCCTTGCCCATTTAGTGAATGGTTTATTGAATTTGGGGGGGATTAGTTTCTTGAGTTCCCTGTAGATACTGGATATTAAGTATTTGTCAGATGTATTATTGGTAAATATCTTTTCTTAGTTGGTTGGCTGTCTCTCTACTTTTGTGGCTATTCTTTTATCTGTGCAGAAACTTTTTATTTTTATGTAGTCCCATTTATCTAGTCTCTCTCCAATCTGTTGTAACCCTGGGATTCTGTTCAGGAATCTTTTGCCTGTGAAAAGGCAACTATTTTAAAATAAAAAAAGAGCAACTACTTACCAAGTTCCCTTTCCTATGGTTAGCTTAAAAATAAATTATTAGTCCCTTTTCTGGATTTATAACTTTCATATATTTGGAATTTGTGTTTGTTATTCATTATACTATCCAAGTTTACATTTTCTTTTTTTTGTTATATTTGTGATATTTGTTTAAGAAGTAGTCATTAACTAATTTATGTAATCAGATATTTGGAAAATAAATTCAGGCTGGGCTCTGGTGGTTCGTAAACGTAATACTAGCTATTCAGGAAGCTGAGATATGTCTACGGCCATACCACCCTGAACGCGCCCGATCTCGTCTGATCTCGGAAGCTAAGCAGGGTCGGGCCTGGTTAGTACTTGGATGGGAGCAAGCTGAGATATGAGGGTTGTAGTTCAAAGCCAGTCAAGGAAGCAAAGTCCATGACTCTCTTATATCCAATTAATCACTATAAAAATGTGACACTATTGCTCAAAGTGGTAGATTGTTATCCTTGAGCAAAATAGCTCAGGGACAATTCCCATGTCCTAAATTCAAGCCCCCAAATGACAAAAATTTAAAAAGCTAGGCATGAGCGTGCACTCAGGCCATCCCAGTCTTTGGGAGACTGAGGTAGGAGGATTGCACATTTGTGGTTTGCTTGGGGTACATAATGAGTTCAAGGTCAGTTTCACTACCTATTTAGATCTTTTCTCAAAAGTGAGTTAAAAATTTTCCTGAAAATACAGTATATACTCAACACCAACCCTGTCTAATAAAAATGTAATACAAATGTAGTTTTTCATATATTTTAATTGTAATTAATAGAAGGGTTACGTTATATTCACCAGATAGAAGGTGCATTACTTCACATACATTGATACCCTTTCTCATGTCTTGGTCCCCATTTCCCTCCTCCCACCCCCGCCCCTCATCTTGTTTTCCCGCCTTCCCTATCCAATTTCATTTTTTAATATTTTTATTGTAATTAATAAAAGGGTTACATGATATTTGCAAGATAGAAGGTGCATTAATTCACATATATTGATACCCTTTCACATGTCTTGGTCCCCATTACCCTCCCCTCCACCCCCCACCCCCCCACCCGTCTTGGTTTTCCCCCCCTTCCCTATCAAATTTCAAATAACCAAATACAAATAAATTCAATATATCAGATAACAAAGTGAGATACTGTAACAATATGAGATACCCAAGGGACAGCAAAGGAGATGAAAGATAACATAGTACATTAAGGACAACAATCATTCATTATATGGCTTTTGTTTCAATATCCTAGAGATCCTTTCAATTAGCTTCATACTATATGGGCTTAAGTATCAAGATTTTGCTCTATTGCAGATCTCTGCTAATAGAGCCCAAGGTTTCTACTGATTATGACTAATAAGGGAACCCATTGAGCCTAAGTTCCTTTGAGTCTGGCTTACTTCACTTAATATGATTTTTTCTAAGTCTTTCCATTTTGTAACAAATGGGGCGATGTCATTCTTTCTGACAGCAGCAGAGAATTCCATTGTGTACAAATACCACAACTTGTTGATCCACTCATCAACTGAGGGACATCTAGGTTGGTTCCATATCTTTGCTATGGTGAATAGTGCTGCAATGAACATTGTTGTGCTAGTGGGTTTAGTATGTCCTTGTTTCTGGGTGGTTGGGTAAATGCCAAGTAGTGGAATTGCTGGGTCATAGGGGAGCTCTATGTTTAGCCTTTTGAGGCACTGCCACACTGCTTTCCATAGTGGTTGAATGAGTTTGCACTCCCACCAACAGTGTAGTAGTGATCCCTCCTGGCCACATCCCCTCCAGTATCTGTTGTTATTAGTTTTCAGTGTGTCAGCTTTTACCTCCAGGTCTTTGATCCATTTGGAGTTAATTCTAGTGCAGGGTGACAAAGAAGGATCCAACTTTAGTTTTCTGCAGGTCCTTAACCAGTTCTGCCAGCACAACTTGTTGAAGAGGCTGTTTTTCTTCCATTCTATTTTTTTGGCTCCCTTGTCAAAGATTAGGTTGCCATAGGTCTATGGTTTAATATCTGGGTCCACAGTTCTATTCCATTGGTCTTCAGGCCTGTTCTTGTGCCAGTACCAAGCTGTTTTGAGAATTATAGCTCTGTAATAGAGTCTAAAGTTAGGAATTGAAATTCCTCCTGCGCTGTTCTTTCTGCTAAGAAGTGTTTTTGGTATACGGGTCTTTTATTATTCCATATGAAATTTTGAATTGCCTCTTCTATTTCTTTAAAGAATGCCATTGGGATATTGATGGGTATTGCGTTGAATTTGTAGATAGCCTTTGGCAAGATTGTCATTTTCACAATGTTGATTCTTCCAATCCAGGAGCATGGGAGGTTTTTCCATTTCCTTAGTTCTGCTTTAATTTCCTTTTTTAGGGTTAAAGTTTTCATCAAAAAGGTCCTTTACGGACCTCCAGGATATTGAAACAAAAGCCATATAACGAATGATTGTTGTCCTTAATGTACTATGTTGTCTCTCATCTCCTTTGCTGTCCCTTGGTTATCTCATATTGTTACAGTATCTCACTTTGTTATCTGATATATTGAATTTATTTGTATTTGGTTATTTGAAAGTTGATAGGGAAGGGGGGAAAACCAAGACGGGTTGGGGGTGTGGGGAAGAGGGTAATGGGTACCAAGACATATGAAAGTGTATCAATGTATGTGAATTAATGCACCTTCTATCTGGCAAATATCATGAAACCCTTTTACTAATTACAATGAACAAAAAGGTCCTTTACATTCTTAGTTAAGCTAATTCCTAGGTACTTTATTCTCTTTGAGGCTATTGTGAAAGGAGTTGCTTTCCTGATTATTGCCTCGTTCCTCTCACTGTTGGCATAAAGGAAGGCAGTTGACTTTTGAGGGTTAATTTTATAGCCTGCTACTCTTCCAAAGTTTTGGATCAGCTCAAGGAGCTTGGGAGTAGAGTCTATAGGATTCTTTAAATACAGAATCATGTCATCTGCAAAGAGGGATAGTTTTATTTCCTCTTTCCCTACTTGGATCCCCTTTATGCTTGCTTCTTGCCTTATTGCACTGGCTAGGAATTCTAGTACTATGTTAAAGAGGAGTGGAGAGAGTGGGCATCCTTGTCTCGTTCCTGATTTTAGAGGGAATGGCTTTAGATTTTCACCATTAAGTGTAATACTAGCAGTGGGTTTCTCATACACAGCCTTTATTATATTGAGGAATGTTCCATGGATTCCTAGTTTCTCCAGAGCTTTTAACATAAAGGGGTGTTGGATCTTGTCAAATGCCTTTTCTGCATCTATTGAGACAATCATGTGATTTTTGTCCTTGCTCCTGTTGATGTGTTGAATTATATTAATTGATTTGCGTATGTTGAACCAGCTTTGCCTCTCTGTGACGGATCCAGTTTGATCATACTGTATAATTTTTTTGATGAGTTGTTGTAGACGGTTGGCCAGTATTTTGTTGAGAAGTTTTGCATCGATGTTCATCAAAGAAATAGGTCTATAGTTCTCTTTCTTTGATGAATCTCTGTCTGGTTTGGGGATGAGGGTTATACTGGCTTCATAGAATGAGTTTGGTAAAGAACCTTCATTTTCAATTTCGTTGAAGAGCTTGAGAAGTATTGGTGTGAGCTCTGCTTTGAAGACCTTATAGAATTCAGCTGTGAATCCATCTGGTCCTGGGCTCTTCTTAGGTGGAAGTTCTCTTATTGCCATTTCTATTTCAGAGCTTGAAATAGGCCTGTTGAGTTGGCTTAGTTCTTCTTGGTTCAGTGTGGGTATGTTAATATTGGCTAGGAATTCATCCATTTCTTCTAGATTCTCAAATTTGTTGGTGTAAAGATTTGAGAAGTATTCCTTCATGATATTCTGGATCTTGGTAATTTCTGTCATGATATTACCATTTTCGTCTGCGATTTTGTTTATTTCGATATGCTCTCTTCTTTTTTTGGTAAGATTTGGTAAGGGTTTGTCAATTTTGTTAATTCTTTCAAAGAACCAACTCCTTGTTTTGTTGATTCTTTCTACAGTTTTTTTGGATACCAAATCATTTTATTCTGCTTTGATTTTAATAATTTGCTTTCTTCTACTGGGGTTAGGGTTGGCTTGTTGCTCTTTTTTCAGGAGCTTAAGGTGAGACATTAACTTGTTGGTTTGCGATTTTTCCAACTTGTTGTTGTAGGCACTCAGCGCTATAAATTTTCCTCTGAGTACTGCCTTTGCTGTGTCCCAAAGGAGTTGGTATTTTGTGTGCTCCTTACTGTTAAATTTCATAAACTGTTGGATTTCTGTTCTGATCTCTTCGATGACCCATTGGTGATTCAACCATGTGTTGTTCAGTCTCCATGAGTTACAGGGTTTTCGTTGGTGGAGATGTGTGTTCAGTTCGAATTTGATGCCTTTGTGGTCTGAGAGTGTGCATGGAATAATTTCAGTGTTTCTGAATCTGTCCAGGTTTGTTTTATGGCCTAAGATGTGGTCTATTTTGGAAAATGTCCCATGTGCTGCTGAGAAAAACGTATATTGTGTTGTTGCTGGATGGAATATTCTGCAGATGTTTGTTAGATCTAGTTGGTCTATATAGTTGTTCAGTTCTAAGGTTTCTCTGTTGAGTTTTTGCCTTGTTGATCTGTCCATATGTGAGAGTGGTGTGTTAACGTCGCCGACAATCACTGTGTTTCGATCTATGTATGGTTTCAGTGTAAGTAAAGTTTGCTTGATGAAGTTCGGAGCTCCGGGATTGGGTGTGTAAATATTTAGGATCATTATGTCTTCCTGGAGGAAAGATCCCTTTATTAGTATGTAGTAACCTTCTTTGTCTTTTCTTACTAATTTTAGTTTGAAGTCTATTTTATCTGATATGAGGATGGCAACTCCAGCCTGTTTATGGGGGCCGTTAGCTTGACAGAGTTTATTCCAACCTCTCACTTTCAAAAGATGATTGTTTTTTTGGGTAAGATGTGTCTCTTGAAGACAGCAGAACGATGGCTCTTGCTTTTTGATCCAACTAGACAGCCTATGCCGTTTAATTGAGAGTTAAGTCCATTGACATTGAAAGTTAGGATTGAGAGATATTTATTAGTTCCTACCATTTTTAAAAGCTTTTATTAGGGCCTGTGTCTTGACAGTTCTTGTGGTCCTTAGATGGTATGCTGTTTAGGTGCCATTTCTTTCCCTATATTGCATTTATTTTGGTTTTCTATGTATAGAACATCTTTGAGAATTCTCTGTAGTGTTGGTTTTGTTGCAACATATTGTTGCAGCTTTTCCCTGGAATGGAATGTTTTTATTGTTCCCTCAGTTATGAATGAGAGCTTAACTGGGTACAGTATTCTTGGTTGGTAGTTATTTGACTTCAGGGCATGATATATATGCTTCCAGTCACTTCTTGCTTGCATGGTCTCTGCTGAGAAATCTGGGGTTATTCTTATTGGTTTTCCTTTATAGGTTACTGATCCCTTTTCCCTGGCTGCCTTTAGGATCCTTTCTTTGGTTTCTATTGATCCACTTCGGATTACAATGTGGTGGTGGGATGTTCTTTTCTGATCAGGTCTGTTTGGGGTTCTAAAAGCTTCTTGTATCTGGATGGGCCTGCCCTTCTGGATATTTGGGAAATTCTCTGAGATGATTCCCTGAAGTATATTTCCAATACCATTGACCTATTTCTCCAGGCCCTCCTCAATACCAATTAGCCTTAAATTAGGCTTCCTAATTGTATCTTGGACCTCCTGAAGTGCTCTCTCATTTTTCCTAGATTTGGATTGACTCATTTTCTGTTCTTTTTCTATAATAACTAAATTATCTTCATCCCCGGAAATTCTCTCCTCTGCATTGTCTAACCTGCTATCAAAGCTATCTACTTTATTTTTCATCTCCCTTGCTTCTAATTGCTCATTTTTGATGCCTTGCATCTCTTCTTTTAGATCATGTATGGATTTCTTTAGCTCCTTGATTTCCATTTGAGTGGTTAGCTCATTAGCTTTATTTTCTTTGGACATTTGCTGGAGTTCTGTCACTTTTTTATTTGTGGATTCTATGAATTCATCCATCTTTCTTTGAAAAACCTTTATTATGGCCTCCTTTATGGCTTCTTCTTTTTCATTTATCACCTTGTTTATGGTTTCCTCTTGTTTAGCTGTAGCTTCCTCCCTTATGTCTTTCTTTATATTTTCACATTTTTCATTAATGATGTTTATCAGTTGCATTTGTGTAGCACTTGGAAGACTCTCCTCTAGGTTTGGCAGTGACTGTTCCATTGTCTGTTTACACTGGGTGGGGGATGTTGATTCTTTTTTTTTTTTTTTGCCAGTCCTGGGCTTCAGCTCAGGGCTTGAGCACTGTCCTTGGACTTTCTCAAGGCTGGCACTCTGCCACTTGAGCCTCAGCACCACTTCTGGCTTTTTGCTATGTATGTGGTACCGAGGAATCGAACCCGGGTCTTCGTGCATGCTAGGTAAGCACTTTTTGATTCTCAGAAGGGGAGCTTGGCGGCTGGTTGGCCCTTCAGATCCCTGCTGTGATTCCACTGCTTTGTCAGAGTCTGTGACTGTGGGGGGCCCCTCGGTGCTGTCTTCCTCAGAATTCCCAGCTGGAGGATGCCCTTTCACATGTCTTGGTATCCATTAGCCTCTCCCCCACCCCCTCCACCCGTCTTGGTTTTCCCCCTTTCCCTATCCTATTTCAAATAACCAAATAAGCATATATACAGTATATCAGATAATAAGGTAAAATACTGTAACAAAATGAGATAACCAAGGGACAGCAAAAGAGATGAGAGATAACATAGTACATTAAGGACAACAATCACTTGTTATATGGCTTTTGTTTCTATATCCTGGAGGTCCTTTCATTTAGCGTCATACTATATGGGCTTATGTATCTAGGTTTTGTTCTATTGTAAATCTGTTAGGAGAGAACAGGGTTTCTACTGATGATGACAAATGAGGGAAACCATTGAGCCTAAGTTCCTTTGAGTCTGGCTTACTTCACTTAATATGATCTTTTCTAAGTCTTTCCATTTCCTTCCAAATGGGGCGATGTTGTTCTTTCTGGCAGCAGCATAGAATTCCGTTGTGTATAAATACCACATCTTGTTGATCTACTCATCAACATCTGGGTTGGTTCCCTATCATTGCTATGGTAAATAGTGCTGCAATGAACATCGTTGTGCTAGTGGATTTAGTATGTCCTTGTTTCTGGACTATTGGGTAAATGCCAAGTAGTGGAATTGCTGGGTCATGGGGGAGTTCTATGTTTAGCCTTTTGAGGCACTGCCACACTGCTTTCCATAGTGGTTGAACGAGTTTGCACTCCTACCAGCAGTGTAGTAGTGATCCCTCCTGGCCACATCCCCTCCAGCATCTGTTGTTATTAGATTTCTTGATCCTGGCCATTCTAACTGGTGTGAGGTGGATACAAATGTAATTTTAAAATATCTTTTTTGTTTTTCTACTCAGGTTTGAACTTAAGACCTTTTGAATTTTCAGGCTAGGCAGAAGCTCTACTACTTGAGCCCCATCTTCATTCTCTTTTTAATTTAAACTTTCCAAGTAACCACACTAAAAAGTAGACAGCAATAGGTGAACTTAATAGTAGTTTTAATATAATTCTTTAGCTTAACCTACCTAAAATACTATTGTTTTAACATGTAATTTGTACATAAAATTACTGGTATTGTTTTCCATTTCTTTTCTTGTGTGAATCTGGTTTAGTATTTTATAACTACATTATATCTCACTTTTTCTGTGGTGTTAGAGATTGGATTCAGGACTATTATGCATCTAAGCAGGAGTTTTACCATTGAGTACTCTAGGACCTCACACTAGCCACCTTTCAATTGCTCGCTATCACTACCATATTTACATAGCTGTTGAGTAAAATAGGTCGTAAAAAAATTCACTCATTGGATCTCCAAGGACTTTATTTGGAAAGCTCCCTAAGGTATCTTTTCCTATTCCCTTAAAAGGCTCATCAGATGAGGAGGGGCAGAGTTAGTGCCAAGAGGAGTTGGAAATGTGGCTTAGTAGTAGACTGCTTGCCTAGCATGCATGAAGCCATGGATTCAGTTCTTCAGGACCACCTAAATAGAAAAGGCTGGAAGTGGTACTGTGGCTACAATGGTAGAGTGCTGGCGTTGAGCAAGAAAAACTCAGGGGCAATGCCCAGGACCTGAGTTCGAGTCCCAGATCTGGCAAAAAAAAGGAGAGAAAATATGTCAAAAAGGGGGCTACATCATTCATAGTGTTATGAGCGTGCCTATGGCATAGATATTATTGTGGTATTGGGGCTACCGCATATGTACCCATTAAGTAGAAGCAATATAGCTTATGAAATAAAGGGTATGATTAGTGAACAGAATTCAACTTTCTCACTGTGCTATACAGTCTTTCAACTGTGAACCCTACAGACCTTTGTGCTGGTGTTTCTTGTAACCATTCTTTATGTTTTTCTTCATCCATACATAGCAACTTGGTTTTTTGAACCTACTGTGCTTTTACACACTTCTCTGCTTCTCCCTCTGGCATGTTCTTACCCCTCATATCTGGATATCTGCAATTTATCCTTCAAGATCAAATAGCATCTCTGTTAAGCTTATTTGGTTATTCCTAATCCCGTCCCATAAATAGGCAGTTAGCTTTCCTTCATACTTTATACATTACTTACATGATTTTTTTGGTTTTTATTTATGTTTCTTTTCCTAACCTAAGAGTGAAACTTAGGGCGTTGGGCATGCATTCTGTCACTGAGCCACACCTCCAGACTCTTGGAAATTTTCATTTCCTCCCTCCCTCCCTCCCTCCCTGCCCTCCCCTCCCTCCCTCCCCCCCCCTCCTCTCCCTTCCTTCTTCCTTCCCTCCTTCTTTGTGCCTTCTTTGTGCTTGAGAGCTCTCCTTTAGCTTTTTCAATGAAGACTGGTACTTTACCACTTGAGCCACAAACTCCACTTTTTGCCTTATACTGATTAAGTGGAGATAAGAGTCTCATGGACTCATCTACTCAGTCTGGCTTTGAACTTCAATCCTCAGATCTCAGCCTCCTAAGTAACTGAGATTACAGGTATGAACCCCTGGTGCCTGGCTTAGACATTTTTCTGATGCTGATTTGGTAATTTGATGATGATGGCTTGTACTAAAACCAGCCTATCTGTTGCAATTCCTGGAACATTGTATATGAGGGGAAAACCCTATTGCTAGCCAGGCATAGGTGGTTCATGTCTTTAATCCTAGCTAATCAGGAGGCTGAGATCTGAAGATCAAGGTTAGAAGCCAGCCCAGGCAGAAAAGTCCACCAGATTCTTAGCTCCAAAAAATTACTCAAAAACTGGAAGTGGTGATATGACTCCAGTTGGTTACATTGCTAGCCTTGAGCACAAAAGCTTGGGGATGCCAGGCATGGTGACTCATGCCTATAATCCTAGCTACATTGGTGGCTGAGATCTGAGGATCAAGGTTCAAAGCCAGCCTACACAATACAAAGCCAAGACTCTTATCTCCAATTAATCACTAGAAAATGGGAAGTAGGGCTGAGGCTAAAGGGTAGGGTGATAGCCTTGAACTGAAGATCTGAGAGACAGCACCTAGGCCAGAGTTCAAGCCCCATGAACCAAAAAAGGAAAGAAAGAAAGAAAGAAAGAAAGAAAGAAAGAAAGAAAGAAAGAAAGAAAAGGAAGTTAGTTCAGGGACAGTACTCAGGCCCTTAGTTTAAGCCCCCAGACCAAAAAAAGCAAAAAAACAACAAAAAAACAAAGCAAAACAAAAACCTGTTATGTTCCTAACCATGGATAGACACTCTGATTTACAGTGTGAGTTCAATTTAAAAAAAAAAATCCTGTTTGCCCCAGTTGCTATACCTCTTTGACACTGAATAATTTGTCCATTTTCATTCAAAACAGTCTCTACAGTTAGAGTTGTTGATCTTAATTTGCAATTTGAGCTGCAAACTAAGTAGTAGAGTAGTGCATTTGGAATGGTCTTGGTGCATTTCCGGTCTTACGTTTCTTTTTAGTTTCTTCAGAGTCATACGTATTCTGTGTCCTCATTATGAATAGTGTAGGGAAAAGGAAATGACTTCAAATCAGAAATTCTGAGTTCAGGATCTAGCTTCCTACTTTGTATCTTCTCTAAGATGTCTCTTTATTTAAATTTTTTATCTTATTTTTATGATGCTGGGGATGGAATGTAGGGCCGTTCATGTTTGGCTAGTGATCTGCCACTGAGCTACAGCCCCAGACCTTACATTATTTTGTTAAGTCTCAGTTTCTACCTTTTTTTCTCTTTTCTGTCTTTATTCCTTTCTTTTTTTCTTTTTGTTTTGTAATTGTAAAGGTGATGTACTGAGGGGGTTAACAGTTACATAAGGAAATGAATACAGTTTTTATTTTGCCAGTCCTGGGCTTAAGCTCAGAGCCTGAGCACTGTCCTTGGGTTTCTCTCAAGGCTGGAGCTCTACCACTTGAGCCACAGCACCACTTCGGCTTTTTTTCTATGTATATGGTACCAAGGAATTGAACCTGGGTCTTCGTGCATGCTAGGCAAGCACTCTACCACTAGGCCAAACTCCCGGCCTGAATTTTTGCTGAACATTGTTGCCCCTTCCCCTTTCCTTTATCCCTCCCCCCTTTGCCTCCCACCAAATTTGTAAATACTAGGAATTGAACTCAAAATCTTGTATGTGCATACTTTGTTGTTGTTGATTGTGGGGCTTGATCTCTGGGCTTGTGCTCTACCTCCTGAGCACAGTGTCACTTCTGGTTTTCTGGTGTTTAATTGGAGATAAGAGTCTCGGGGACTTTTGTGCCGAGGCTACCTTTGAACCGTAATCCTCAGATCTCAACCTCTTGAGTAGCTAGGATTAAAGGCGTGAGCCACCAGTGCCTGAATGTGTATGCATACTTTATAGAGCTGGTTAAAGATCAAATGAAAATGCGTTTGAAAAAGTTTAAGAATGTAATGTGCTATGCAAATGTTAATTTTATTGTCTCTTGGTTCTTCTCTTACTGAAGAAATTGCATGTAATCATTCTGACTTGAAGTACAATCTTGAATTGACCCTGGCAGGTCTTTGGACTGCTTTGGCTTTTGAATGATTGATGAACTTATGGAGGTCAGAGAGAGAGAGAGAGAGAGAGAGAGAGAGAGAGAGAGAGAGAGAGAGAGAGAGAGAGAGAGAGAGAGAGAGAGAGAGAGAGAGACTTGGCAGGGCTGCTGATTTTTCCATGTTGTAAAAGAAGCTCCTTTCTCCAGAAGAGGGGAAAATTTATTTCTATTATACTGTACCCAGAATGCTTTCTATTTAATCAGAATTAATTGATACTGATTAACATGGCTGTCTCAATAGCATGACCCTCTAGTGTTTAACAAGGATGAATCTCATTTAAATTCAACAGACTGAAGTCATGTTTTACATCATCATTTATTTCAAAAGCCCATAAGACCATTTGCTAATTTTTGTACCCAATGTATAATTTTGCCTGATATAACCTTCATGTGGCATGTTTTCTTCATAGCTCAGGAGTAGATTGCAGCTTCTCTGAGAGACAAATTTCTCTTTAATCTTTTCATAGTGCAGCTCTTCTTCAGTGCTGTGATCTCTGTTATCCCCCAGCTTTTCTCACTGCTTTTACCCTAAAGAACTGTGGTATTTATATTGCCCCAAAAGTGCCAGTCACTTCCCTCACTGAATGATATTGAAAATACGCTTTGAAGGACCAGTATTACTTTAACAAAAGTAAGCTGCAGGACCAAGATGTGGCTTAGTGGTAGAGTTGCTTGCCTGTACCGAAAAAGTGGTGCTGTGTCTCAAGTGGTAAAGTGCTAGCCTATGTATGTATGTATGTATGTATGTATGTATGTATGTATGTATGTATGTATGTTTTGGCATCATGGGCCTTGACCTCTGGGCATAGATGCTGTCCCTGAGTCTTTTAGCTCAAGGCTACCGCTTTACCACTTGAGTCAGAGTCACTTCTGGTTTTCTGGTGGTTAATTGGAAATAAGGGTCTCATGGACTTTCGTGCCCAGCCTGGCTGTGGCTCAAGTGGTAGTGTGGCATCCATGAGCAAAAAGATTGATGCTCTGAGTTCAAGCCCCAATACTTGCATGCCAGACACATATACACAAACCCCCTCTCTGATTCTAACTTTATCTTAAAGGACTTCAGTGACTGTTATCAGTATTTTGAACACAAACTATAATATATAATCAGACAAATGTACACTTACATAAATTAATTTCCTAGTCATTTGCTAGATATATACAATATACTTGGATCAAATTAACCTCTTGATCAAATTCACCTCTCAACTTTTTCTTTCTCTCATTTCAGTCAGTGTATTGTGGATTTCATTATTTTCATACACACACACACACACACACACAGACACACACACACACAAGTCATTTTCACTTCTAGCAAACAAACTTTTCTTTCTGCCTTCCTCTCTTCCCCTGCCAAATAATTTCTCCTTTACATTCCTGTTTTATCGTTGTTGTTGTTTCGTCATTGTAATCATCATCATCACCATTTTAAATGTAGATTCTTCATATAATTGAAAATGTGTGAAATTTAATCTTTTGAGCTTGATTGATCTGGATCAACATGGTTTGCAGATGTGGGAATCAGAGGCCTCATACATTCTACTCAAGCAGTCTAACATTGAGGTACATGCTTAGCCTGATATTTTACCTAAGTCTTTCCATTAAGGAGGAAGGAAAATAAGGACATATATTTTCATATATGTTTTTATTACCTAAAGGTGTGCATTTGTGGTAATATTTTGGCTCATTCCATGGACACTGAAGATTTCAGTGATATAAGTATATTCAATCAGTTTCTTGTAGCATGTAAAAAATCTTATTTGGGGCCGGGAGTGTGGCCTAGTGCTTGTCTAGCATGAATGAAGCACTGAGTTGTGCTCCTTGTTACCACATAAACAGAAAAAGATGGAAGTGATGTTGTGGTTTAAGTGGTAGATTGCTAGTCTTGAGAAAGCCCAAGGACAGTGCCCAGACCCCGAGTTCAAGCACCAGAACTGGTAAAAAAAAAAAGTCTTATTTGTTGACTCTGAAAATGTAGCTCAATGCTACTTGCCTAGCATATGTAGGGCCTTCATTTGATTCCCAGTGAAACAGACACACATATACACACACACATACACACATGCACACAAATCTGTTTTAGCCACTAAGATCTTTGGAAGATGTTTGTATGGTATTATCGTTTGGGTGCTTAGAAATGTTGAAAGAAAATAGAGACATGTAAGTTATGGAAACTCCTGTTACATGACTTTGGGAAAAACCTCAACTTTGATAATATGAAAAATAGCAAAACATCAATTGTGGTTTAACAGTATGCTGGCATGGTAAGGAATTCTATGGCCTAATATAATTCAGCTATGTGGAAGATCTGAAATTTATACTGTTTTAGAAAATGGTGACATAATTTGTACATATTCGATAAAGGTTAATGTTATCTGAAATTGCGCATGTCATTTTTTTCTCACAAAGTCAAGGTTTCACAGCCAGTTAAAATTAATGTCCAATAAACTTATATATTTAATAAGTATTTCAGTTTTATACAGCCCATTTCTAGCCCCTTCTCAAATGTCTAAATTTTCTTGATTTGAAGGTATTACTAATTTCTGTTTTATAGTATTTAGTTGTTTATATTTGTAGTGTTAAGATTACCTATAATAACATTATTATTTATGTAGTCAATACATTTGACTAAATTATAAACAGGTGCAGACAGGGAATGCAAATTTTATTTGAAAATTGTACTCTACCTTTAGGTAAAAAATACTATATTCTGAGTTTTTACTATTTAAGGATCCTTTCAAGCTCCTTCATGCTATGTGCATTTGGGACATGTTTCAAAACAGTTTGCCACTTTTAGCTAATGGTGCTGGTTGACAACTCATTTTTCACTCATTGTTATTTCAGAAACTGTTGAAAACATCATCCTATGCAAAGATGTACCTAAAGTACACGAAGCAATTGAGAGAATGTTCATGGATATACCAAATATCAACAGAGCATCTATGGCAGAATTGCAGGATTTTCAGGTTGGTATAAAATTAACCTTGTTAAAGCATTTTTAGTGCTAAGGATTAAATGTAATAAGTTTTGATGATGCTTATTTTAAGTACAGTATAAGTAAAAAATAATTTTCATGTTGAACTATGGAAACAGAAATCTGTATCTAAAAATAAAATGAGATATTTAGGGAAAACAGTTTTAAAAACTAAGGAAAAATATGTGCTCAACTTTAGTATTTATTGTATAGCCTCTTTTTAGGCTTCAATTTTCTCATTTGTTAAAGGGTAATAATACCCACTTTGTAATACTGTGAATAATAAACAAAATTATACTGAAAAACATAGTAGTAGGCAAATATTAGTGCTTGTTTCTTTCTTTTCCTTTCTTCTCTCTCCTTCCTTGCTTTCTTTTTAAAAATTATTTTCCAGTCCTGGGGCTTGAACTTGGATCCCAAGCACTGTATTTGAGCTTTTTCAAGATTAGCACTCTATCTCTTGAGCCACTGCACCACTTGAGCCACAGCACCACTTCTGTCTGTGTATGTGGTACCAATGAATTGAACCGAGGGCTTCGTGCGTGCTAGGTAAGAACTCTACACCAGTCCACCAGTCTACCAGCCTGACTTTGAACCTGATCCTTAGATCTCATCTTCTTGAGAACCTATGATTTATAGGTGTGAGCCACTAGTACCTAGCATCAATTAATAAAGATGTACTAAATTGATTTTGGTATATTTTACATCCTATACATTCATTTATTTCAAGGGTACAATTCAATATTTTAATAATTATATTTTATTATCTTTAAGTAGTTGTACAAATGAATTATCATTTAACAAATCAGTTTATAAATACATTGAGTCTTGATTGATGTCATCCCTTTCATCATTCTTCCCCAACCCATCTCAACCCAACCCCTACACTTTCAACTCAACCCCTATACTCAATTTTTAAAATTTCATAGGAGGTTCATTGAATATTTTGGCTGCATTTTCCCCTTCCCGTGTTCATTTACCTAGCCTTTCACCTTTATCTCCCCCTACACTTTCAAGTGCCAGTTTCTTGCTATTGAGCTTTTTTGCTTAAGGCTCTCTTGAGCCACATCTCTACTCCCAGCTTTTTGGTGGTTAACTGGAGATAAGAATCTGATGGACTTTCCCACTCCAGTTGACTTTTGAGCTCCAGATCCTCAGATCTCAGCCTCCAGAATAGCTAGGATTATTGGTGTGGGCCAGTTGTCACATAGCTGATTTTATATATGCGCGTATTATTGGTCTTGAATTTAGGGCCTGGGAACTTTCATAACATTTTTTTTGCTCAGAGCTAGTGCTATACCATTTGAGCCACACCTCTACTTCAATTCGTTTTTGGTGATTAATTAGAAATGAGTCTCAGGGACTTTCCTACATGGGCTGGCTTCCAACTATCATCAGATCTCAACCTCCTGAGTGGTTAGCATTACAGGTGAGAGCAACTGGCATCTGGCTGTTCAGCTTACTTTTAAAATAGTAGACATCTTTCTTAGTTGGTTTGAGATGGTATCAGTGAGATTTTACTTGTTGTTCCCTCATAGTTACTTTGAAAGTTTTTTCATTTGCATATTAATCATTTATATTTCCTTATTGTAGAATTACGTTACAATCATCTGTTAATTTTTAAATTTTGCTATTTTTCTTTTTTTTGCCAGACCTGGGGCTTGAACTCAAGCCCTGAGCTTTACCACTTGAACCACAGCACCACTTCTGGCTTTTTCTATGTATGTGGTGTCGAGGAATTGAACCTGGGTCTTGGTGCATGCTAGGCAAGCACTCTACCACTAGTCCAAACTCCTGGCCCTATTTTTCTCTTTATTACCACTTGCAAAGTTTTTACATATTTAATCAATTCTTAAGTCCCTTATAAGACATATTGGGAATATTTTCTCATCTCCTCTGAACCAGGAAAGATATTTATTTATTTATTTATTTTTGCCAGTCCTGGTGCTAGGCACTGGCCTTGAGCTTTCTCAAGGCTAGCACTCTACCACTTGAGCTATAACATCACTTCCACCTTTTCTCCGTATGTGCCACTGAGGAATCAAATCCAGGGTTTCTAGGCAATCATTTTCTCCCTAGGCCACACTTCTGGCCCATGGTTAATTTTTTTTTGTTTGAACTCTGTGCCTGTGTGCTGTCCCTGAGCTCTTCAGCTCAAGGCTACCGTTCTACCATGTTGAGCCACAGAGCTACTTCCAGTTTTCCGGGGGTTAATTGGGGATTAAGAGTCTGACAGACTTCAGTGCCTGGGCTGGCTTTGAACTGGGGTCCTCAGATCTCAGCCTTCTGAGTAGCTAGAATTACAGGCATGAACCATTGCCACCCAGCTCCTGTTAATTTTTTTCTCATATATTTTTATTGTAATTAATAGAAGGGTTACATTATATTCACCAGATAGAAGATGTATTACTTCACAAACATTGATACCCTTTCTCATGTCTTGGTCCCCATTTCCCTCCCCCCACCCCTGCCCCTCATCCTGTTTTCCTCCCTTCCCTATCCAACTTCAAATAACCAAATATGCATATATATAATATATCAGATATTCTCAGTTAATTTTTTGTTAGCTTATTAACTATACAGAAGGGGAGATTTCATTGTTACCTTTCCATACTTGTCATGTTTACAGTATGTTCCAATCAATATTTCTCTTTTTTTTTGGTGGTATGTAGGTTTTTAACTCAGATTGTCATGCTTACTAAACAGACTAGGCTGAGCCATACTTCCATTCCATTTTTGCACTGGTTATTTTTTGAGATAGGACCTTGTTTCTGCCTAGGTGCATGCTTGGGCAGAGATCTTCCTATTTATGTTTCTCACCATAGCTGGGATGAAAGCAATATGTCACCAAACTGAACTTCTGTGGAGATGGAGTCTCAGGACTATTTTTGCCTAAGGTACTTTAAAACTGCAGTCCTGTTCTCATCCTACTGCATAGCTGAGATGACAGGAACACACAATTGCAACTAGGGTTTGGTTGAAAGAAGGGATCTTGCAGACATTTTGCAGCAGCTTGCCTTGAAATGCCCAATTTAGTCTCTAGAGTTGTAGGATTGCAGGCATGAGCAACCATGCCTATTTGCTCTGATCATTTTTGAGATAATATCTCATCTCCCCCCTCCAGGCCAGCCTGGGCATGAGCCTTTCTATCTCTTTACTTCCTTTCATTGCTGTGATAAAAGGCATATGTCATCACTCTGTCTCTTCTGGTGAAATGGTGTGTATATGGGGGACAATTATCTCATAAGTATTTTTGCCTGAGCTGGGTTGGAACATTGATCACTCCAATTTTAGGCTCCTGAATAGCTAATATGACCGTTATGAGCCACCTGACATACAGCTTAGTTTTTCTTTTTCCAGTTCAGTGCTGGAGATTAAACTCTAGTTCTTTGGGCATGCTATAAAGATTTCGTTTTTTTCTCTTTTCAGTAGTGTGTGTTGTTATTGTGCATGCACGCACGCATGCACACAGGCATCCTCACTACTAGGGCTCGATCCCAAGGCCTGGTCCCTTAGCATTTTAGCATTTTGACACAAGGCTAGTGTTCTACTACTTGAACCATAGCTTGACTATGGCTTCTTGCTGGTTAATTGATGATAAGAATCCCACAGACTTTCTTGCTTTGCCTGACTTGAACCCTGATCCTCTTATTTTAACCTTCTGAGTAGATAGGATTACTAGTGTGAGTCACTCTTACCTAGCTCCTACTGGGGTTTGAACTCTGGGCCTTTCAATGCTAAATGGATACTATACCACTTGAGTCATGCCCCCAGATATTTTCTGATTATTATTTATTAGATAGAGTTTTTGTTTTGTTCAGGGACTTCTACAGAGCCCAACCTTCTTACCTATAGCCTATCACATATCTGAGATGGCAGCTGTACCCTGCCACTTCCATCTTGTTTATTGAGATGAGTCCTTGTTAACTTTTTTTCCAAGCTGATCTTGAGTCATAGTCCTCTTGCTCTCTATACGGTTCACAGAAATGAAACTTCCACATGGTTCTGGCAGAAAAGAGTTTATTAGAGAGCAAACTGCTGGCCCACGTGCACTGAGGATCTGAGGAGTAAAAGGGCCAAGTCAGGCTGGTTGGAGTTTAATAGGAAGAGGGCAGGAAGAGGTGTGACCTAGGTGGTCCAAGATATGACCTCAGGGAGAGGGGAAGTGACTGCTTCCAGGTGTGGCCTCCACTTGGGCAACACTCATGCTGGATGGAGACTTCCTGCATGAGGAAAAAGATGTGGGGGGAGGCACTATGTGCATACTGGCATGGAGAAAAGCTCCAGTTTTCCCAGGCAGACCTAACATTCTTGGCTTTTGGTAATTATAGAGGGATACTGATTCACTCTGGCCACTGCCTGCTGGCAAGGGCATTGACATTAGGGGTAAACGGTGGGAATGTGGTCCCATGTAGGAAAGAGCAGCTGTTCCTTTGTGGTGAAAATGTGTATGTGTTGTTGGATAAAGTTTATGAGGGGTGTCATTTTCTTCATGGATTTGGGATAGCTTTATTTTGGTAGATCTTGGAAAAGAGCAGGTTTACTTGCTTAGTGTTAGTATAGAAGAGGCAGGAATAAGGTCCTCCTTTACTCTTGACAGATGAAACTACCGTGGATATCAATTCAGCTTAATTGGTGACAGTGGTCAGCAGGACCTGATGACAGCCTGTCATTTTAGGTTGTAAACCTAAGATTAAGGGTCTTGCGAAGACTTGATCCCCCAGCAATACTGGGGGAGAAGAAAAGGGGCATTGATGAGACTGAGGGAGACATTCATCCACATATCAGTAATGTGTATAAGAAAAGTTATGACAGGAAGATAATCTATTAGTGGAGTCTTTGCATCATTAGGGGGAAGTTTCCTAGAAGAAAAAGTCTCCCATATGTTAATTCAAAGGCACTAAGGAAAGTAGGGCTGTGGGAGGAAGTATGTAAGTGGACGTGTGTGTGGGGTAACAGTACTGTCCTTGGTTGCTGGAGTTCCAAAGAAAGTTTAGTAAGTTGTGATTTAAAGAGTGCATTAGGTCTGTCAACTTTTCCAGAAGACTGGGATCCATAAGAAATGTAAAGATTCCACTGGACATGTAAAGAGGCTGGCAAGTGTTGGGTCACTTTGGAGATGAAGGCAGACCCATTGTCAGATTGAAGTGACCTGGGTAAGCCAAACCTGGGAATAATTTCTTTTAGTAAGACAAAAGCAATAGCATCAGCAGTCTCTGAGAAGGTATTTACCATAGTTAGAAGCCATTTTTTTTGCGAGGGAGGGGGGTTGGTTGTGGGGCTTGGACTCTGGACCTGGGTGCTGCCCCTGAGTTCTTCAGCTCAAGGCTACTTCCCTTCCCCTTGAGCCACAGTGCCACTTCTGGTTTTCTAGTGGTTAACTGGAGATAAGATTCTCTTGGACTTTAGTACCCATGCTGGCTTTATACCATGATCCTCAGATCTCAGCCTCCTGAGAAGCTAGGATTATAGGTGTGAGCCACCAGGCCCAGCTGTTAGAAGCTATTTCTGTTTGCTTATGTGGAGGTATGTGGTGAAGTCTTCCCCTGAGTTATGTCTCTGGGCTTGGTGTGTGGGGAGGTAAGGGAACAAGTTGGGTAGGCTTGGGTAATAGTTTTTAGTTTGGTAGTTAGGCTAAGACAATGGAGTAAAGGTTTAAGATGGTGAGAGAGAGGCTTTATCCCATGTGCAGGGCCTGGTGCACTTGGGACAGAAAGCTGTCTGCAGATCTCTGCTAGTAGAGCCCAAGGTTTCTACTGGTTATGACGAATGAGGGAAACCATTGAGCCTAAGTTCCTTTGAGTCTGGCTTACTTCACTTAATATGATTTTTTCTAAGTCTTTCCATTTCCTAACAAATGGGGCGATGTCATTCTTTCTGACAGCAGCAGAGAATTCCATTGTGTACAAATACCACAACTTGTTGATCCACTCATCAACTGAGGGACATCTAGGTTGGTTCCATATCTTTGCTATGGTGAATAGTGCTGCAATGAACATTGTTGTGCTAGTGGATTTAGTATGTCCTTGTTTCTGGATGGTTGGGTAAATGCCAAGTAGTGGAATTGCTGGGTCATAGGGGAGCTCTATGTTTAGCCTTTTGAGGCACTGCCACACTGCTTTCCATAGTGGTTGAATGAGTTTGCACTCCCACCAACAGTGTAGTAGTGATCCCTCCTGGCCACATCCCCTCCAGCATCTGTTATTATTTATTTTCCTGATCCTGGCCATTCTAACTGGAGTGAGGTGGAATCTTAGAGTTGTTTTGATTTGCATTTGTTTTATGACCAGAGATGTTGAGCATTTCTTCATGTGTCTATAGGCCATTTTTGTTTCTTCTTCAGAGAAGACTCTCTTTAAGTCTTTGGCCCATTTTTTCATGGGATGGTTGTTACTTTGGAGGTTAGTTTTGGAGTGATTCAATTTTTTGAGTTGTTGATATATTTTAGATATGAGGCCTATGTCCGTTGTTTGGTTGGTGAAGATCTTCTCCCACTCTGAAGGCTTCCTGATTAGTTTACTAGCTATGTCCTTTGCCATACAAAAGCTCTGCAGTTTAATGCAGTCCCACTTATCCAGCCTTTCTCTGATTTGTTGTGATTCTTGGTCCTTATTAAGAAAGTTTTGACCTGTGCCAAGGAGGCCTAGTGTATCTCCTATTCCTTCCTGTAAAGTTTTCAGTGTGTCAGCTTTTACCTCCAGGTCTTTGATCCATTTGGAGTTAATTCTAGTGCAAGGTGACAAAGAAGGATCCAACTTTAGTTTTCTGCAGGTGCTTAACCAGTTCTGCCAGCACAACTTGTTGAAGAGGCTGTCTTTCTTCCATTCTATTTTTTTGGCTCCCTTGTCAAAGATTAGGTGGCCATAGGTCTGTGGTTTAATATCTGGGTCCTCAGTTCTATTCCATTGGTCTTCAGGCCTGTTCCTGTGCCAGTACCAAGCTGTTTTGATAATTATAGCTCTGTAATAGAGTCTAAAGTTTGGAATTGAAGTTCCTCCAGCGCTGTTCTTTCTGCTAAGAAGTGGGCTCTACTAGCAGAGATCTGCAGTAGAGCAAAATCTTGATACATAAGGCCATATAATGTGAAGCTAATTGAAAGGACCTCCAGGATATTGAAACAAAAGCCATATAATGAATGATTGCTGTCCTTAATGTACTATGTTGTCTCTCATCTCCTTTGCTGTCCCTTGGTTTTCTCATATTGTTATAGTATCTCACTTTGTTATCTGATATATTGAATTCATTTGTATTTGGATATTTGAAATTTGATAGGGATGGGGGGAAAACCAAGATGGGTGGGGGGGTGGGAGGGAGGGTAATGGGTACCAAGACATGTGAAAGGGTATCAATGTATGTGAATTAATGCACCTTCTATCTGGCAAATATCATGTAACCCTTTTACTAATTACAATAAAAAAATTGAAAAAAAAAAGAAAGCTGTCTGCTTGTGTCTTGGGAAGAACAAGCTATCCTCCTAGGGACCACCATCCTTTGCTTCCTGGGAGGCTCCCTGGTGGGAAAGTTCCTTAAGCTCCTGTGGGGTATAAGAAGGCTGATTGGAGGCAGGATCAAGAGAGCTGGAGATTATCTCTGGGCTGCTAGCTTTGCCTCCAGAACTGCTTTTTTTGCCAGTCCTGGTGCTTAAACTCAGGGTCTGAGCACTGTAATTGGGATTTCCCAAGGCTAGAGCTCTACCACTTGAGCTACAGCACCACTTCTAGCTTTTTTTTCTGTGTCTGTGGTACTGAGGAATTGGACCCGGGTCTTCGTGCATGCTAGGCTAGCACTCTACCACTAGGCCAAACTCCTAGCCCCAGATCTTGCTTTTGAGTTACACAATGCCCAGTTCTGTCTGGTGTCCATGAATGATGGCTGCCTGTTGAGGAAGGGAAGCTGCTTCTAGGAGCTTAAGTATAAGTGCAGCATTAGTAATGGAGTCCCTTTTGTAGACAGAAAGCCATGCTCCTTCCAGAGGCTGCGTGTGAATGAAGACTATGATACGAATATTTTGAGCCAGTATGAATATTAATCCTCCAACACCTGGCTAGAGTTAAGGCCCTAGATAAGGCTATAAAGTTCTACCTTTTGTGAGGTAGTGTCGGGGGGAGGGGAATGCTGTCAATAATGGCACAGTTATTAAAGTGGCATATCCCACAACTCAACTTCCCAGGGAGGTAGATGTGGAACTGCCATCGATGACTAGGTGACTTCTGGGTAAGGAAATGAGATGCTTATGATACCTGTAAATTGGAGTGTGAGTTCCCTCAAGGTCTCTGTTACAGGAGTGGAAAAGAGGGTTAGAACTGCATGGAAGCATAGTGGCTGGATTGAGAGGAGGGCAACTTTCTAGTGAGAAATTATAGTTTTCAACAAAACATGAAAGAGTTGTAGATGGGAAGGGGAAAAGGAAGACAGGGTTTTCTGAAATAAAAGGTCCTTTAGTCTGGGGATAACAAACACTTTTGGGCTGGCCAAAAGTGAGTTTTGTGCTCTCCTGTGCTGGGGTAGCTGCTTTTGACAAAGCTCAGAGGCATGCTGGCCAGCCTTTTACCATTGGGTCTAGTTGTTTTGAGAGAGGAAGGCCATGGGTCTGAAAGAGGGGCCTGATATTTGTCCAAGATCACCAGAGCCAATTTCCCACTTCTCAGTGACATAAAATAAAAAGGGTTCTGTAAAGTTGTGTAGAGCCAGTTTTGGAGTCCAAAGAAACACCTGCTTCAGTACTTTAAATGGGATGCTTATGAGCTTTATGGGGTCCAGCCGTTCTTGTAAGGGGCCCTTGGCGGCCTCATAAAGAGGTTTGGCGAGGTTAGCAAAGTCAGGTATCCAAATGAGAAGAAAGCCCACAAATCCCAGGAAAGACAGAATGTCCTTCGTGGTCTGTGGGACAGAGAGAAACTCAATGTAGGCTTTTCTATCAAAAGTAGTTCTTCTCTCTGTGGGAATTATGGACAGACCCAGATTTTGTTATGAGTCTTGGAAGGGGAGATTCTATATCTTTTGGCCTGTAGGAAGTTAAAGAAGTCAGCCATATGTTAGCAAGCCAGCTTGAAGGAAGGGCTTCAAAGAAGGAGATCATCCACATACTAAAGAACGATACTAGAAGACACCTGAAGACAAAGGAGATCTGTTGATAATGCATGTCTAAAAACGTGGGTACTGTCTTGAAACCTCTGAAGGGGGACAATCCAGGTCAACTGTTGATACCTAGAGGTGTCTGTGTTCAACTGCATAAAAGCAAAGTGGTCCTGACAGTGTAAGGAGATTGTAAAGAATGCATCGTTTAGATCCTGCAGGGAGAAGTGAGTGGTACCAGGAGGTATCTGAGTAGTTATTGAGTTAGGCCCACAGGATGAGTACTAAGGACTGCAGTGCTAAAAATATGCAGGTCCTAAACTAGGTGGTAGGTTCTATTAGGTTTAATCACTGGCAAAATAGAGATGTTAAAGTTAGCAGGTCTGAGAAGTTTTTGTTTGAGGGTGATGATGTTTTGGGGTTTTTTTTGCCAGTCCTGGGCTTGAGCTCAGGGCCTGAGCACTGTCCTTGGACTTTCTCAAGTCTAGAGCTCTACCACTTGAGCCTCAGCACCACTTCTGGCTTTTTTCTATGTATGTGGTACCGAGGAATCGAACCCAGGTGTTTGTGCATGCTAGGCAAGCACGCTACCACTAGGTCAAACTCCCGGCCCAGTAATTTTTATTGTAGGTAAATCTTGGGAGTATGATCCTAGCTGGCAGGAAGAAGAGGGACAAAGTCCTTAATGTCAGCTGGGTGGCTGGTGGCTCACGCCTGTAATCTTAGCTACTTAGGAGGCTGAGATCTGAGAATTTCAGTTCAAAACCAGCCCAGGCATAAAAGTTATTGAGATTCTTATCTCCATTTAACCTCTAGAAAACTGGAAGTTGTGCTGTGGCTTAATTGTTAGAGCGCTAGCCTTGAGCTAAAGAGCTCAGGGAGAGTTCTCAGGCCCAGAGCCGACCAACCAAAATATAAATAAATAAATAAATAAATAAATAAATAAAAGAAGTCCTCAAATGTTGAACAGAGTGTTAGTCACTTCAGATTCTAGAGAAGAGTCAGAGTTCCATTGCCCTGGAAAACATTGTCTAAATCTCTGAAGATAGTATAATCAAAACTCCCATTTTTTGGTCAGTGAGACTGATTATCTAATTTATATTTTGGCCAGGCCTTATTGCAATAAAAATAAGGTGCAGTGGCCTTATCGAGTCATTGAAGGAAAGGACCTTTAGAGAATGGAGGAGGCACCCAAAGAGGTGTCTTTCCTGGAGCATGACTGGATGCACCCAATTGGAAATGCTGGAAGGAATTTTGGGTGGGGGAGGGGAGAGGAGGAGGAGTTCTGTAAAAAAAAAATGCAGTAGAAGGCATTAGTCACATAGACCTAGAGAGGGAGGATGGTAGGGGATGGAGTCCTGCAGGATGTAAGGGGCGGAGTCACATAGATGTAGAGTGGCCAGAGAGAGGAGGGGAGTCCCAGTCACTCACCAGCTCTAGAGAAGGGATGATGTGGTGGATGCAAGGCCAGCAATAGTAAGGGCAGGAAGTTTGAAGTGGGATTCCTCCCTTTTTTGAGAGTTTGGTTTAAGGAGTGGTGGTCAAGGAGCAGGATTAACCCTCTGAAAGAGAAGCGGGAGGAGGGGTTCAAATAACTCCTGACCTTGACTTTTCTGGGTTTGTGCACCAGGTGGAAGGTTTACCAAAAGGAAATTGCCACGTGGTTCAGGCAGAAAAGAGTTTATTAGACAGCAAACTGAAAGTACCTCTGCATTGGGGGTCCATGAAGAAAAAAGGGGACCCAGAAAGTATTGGTGTTTAAGTAGGAAGGGGGTGGGAGGAGGTGTGACTGGGTGGTCCAGGATGGGACCTTAGAGAGAGGAGAAGTGACTGCCTTCAGGTGTGTGTTTCACCTGGGCAACACAGGTGCTGGGTGGAGAATTCCTTCATGGAAAAGGAAAAAAAAGGCCAATGGGATGGGCTGCGTGCATACAGGCATGGAGAAAAGCTGCACTTTTCTTGGGCAGACCTAACATTCTCTGCTTTCCATGTAGTTGAGATTACTAGTGTGAATCACTAGTGAATCCAAGCCCTAGAGGGTTAGTTTTTTTGTGGGGGGAGGTCATAGGGCTTAAACTCACCCTGGGTGCTGTGCCCAAGCTCTTCAGCTCAAGGCTACTGCCCTGCTATTGAGCCAAGCCCCACTTCCGGTTTTCTAGAGGTTAACTCGAGATAAGAGTCTCAAGTCCTTTTGTGCCCAGGCTGGCTTTGAACTTTGATCCTCAGATCTCAGCCTCTTGAGTAGCTAGGATTACAGGCATGAGCCACCGTGCCTGGCCCTATAGGTTTAGTTTTAATCTAGTATAATTTTTTTTCATTGTCTATGCTCTTAGGTGTTATATCTAGGAAGATCTTCCTAACTCAAGGACATGAAGATTTCCCCATTATATTTTCTTATAAAATTATATACCTCAGCCAGGCATTGTGGCTCACATTTGTAATATAATTTTTTGGGGAAGTGGAAATTGGAGGGTTGTGATTTAAAGCCTACCTGGGCATTTAGCTTTGTCTTTCTACCCTTATTAAATATCAGTTTTCCATAAATGTGAGAGTTTATTTCTGGATTCACTTCGGTTACTTTGTGCTATACTGTTCTCTGGTTTTTTTTGTTTTTGTTTTTGTTTTTTTTGTGTCAATATTCAGTATTGAACTCAGGGCTTCCCTTCTTACTTGATCTTCTTGTGAATAGCTGGTAGTCTACTACTTGAGCCGTAACTTCAGCCTAGCTTTTTGCTTATTAGTAAGAGAAATATCCTCTTGAACTATTCTACCTAGACTGGATTGGAAGCTCTGTCCCACTGATTTCAGTCACCTGAAACAGGTATGACACTGGGCCTCTCTTCTTCTCTCCTCTCCTCCTCTCCTCCCTTTTTCCTCCTCTCCTCCCCTCTCTTCACTCCCCACCCTTTCCCTCTTCCGTATGTATGTATGTATGTATGTATGTATGTATGTATGTATGTATACACATACACATGGAGAGAGGGAAAGAGAGAGAGAGAGAGAGAGAGAGAGAGAGAGAGAGAGAGAGAGAGAGAGAGAGAGAGAGAGAGAGAGAGATATGAGTTCTGTGTTCTGTGTAACTCAAGATTTCCTGGAACCCAGGATACTCCTGTCCCAGCTTCTTAAGGGCTATGATTAGAGAACCTTGGTACCTACCTGTATATGACCATTTATTTTATTTTTTATTATCTTTAAGTAGTTGTACAAAAGAGTTGCCACTTAAGAAAGCAGTGTATGAATACAGTGCATTTTGATCAATGTCACTCCTTTAGACATTCTTACCTCCCTCCACCCACTTTGTTTTGTTTTCAGTACTGGATTTGAACTCAAGATCTTGGCTTTGTTGGCTTGCTTAAGCCATGCCTTCAGCATTAATTTTGTTGGTTCTTTGGAGATGGAGTTTCACAGACTTTTTTTTAACCTGTGCTAGTTTTGAACTGGGATCCTTAGATCTCATCTTTCTGGGTAGGTATGACTACATGTATGAGCAAGTGGTAGCTAGCTATTGTGCATTATTTTATATGTCTGAATTATATTCATTTAAGGTGATTTATTATGACTTACCTATGCATTTCTTTTTTTTTTGCCAGTCCTGGCTTGAACTCAGAGTCTGAGCGCGGTTCTTGGTCTTTCTCAAGGCTAGAGCTCTACCACTTGAGTCACAACACCACTTCCGTTTTTTTTTCTGTGTATGTGGTACCGAGGAATCGAACCCAGGTCTTCGTGCATTCTAGGCAAGCATTCTACCATTAGGCCAAACTCCAGGCCCAGGCATTTCTTTATTATTGTTTATTTGTATTCCTCACTTTCACTAATTAGAAATATATAAGGAATACTATTAAGTGCAAAGATTATGTTCTTGCAAATTTTGGGTTATTTTCTTAGGGTAGTGTCAGAAGAGCATTTATTAGAACAAAAAATGAGCATTTTGGACTCTTTTAAAGTATTGCCAACACTGTTTTCCAAAAACACTCCAAAAGTTACCTTCTTTAAATTGTTTTACTCTAAGTGTTCATTTTCTTTTTTGATATTGCAAGCGATTTTTCCCTTTGGGAAATTTGGAATCAGTTGTTAATTTCACATGTTTTTAGTGATACAAGTCAAATAATACTTCATGTGAAAGTCATTGTTAGATCAACTATGGCATGAGAATACAATGCCAGAAAGATTGAGATTGGCATGAGAATTTTCCCCAGTATAGTAAGTGAAATGACAGTAATGTTAACAAAATCATTTGTTGAAATGGAAACATTTTAGAAAAAGCATTGAAATATAGGTGCAAAAGATGTCACTGGAGAAAAGAATTAAGGACAAAATGTAAGATTAGGGAAATAGCTACTGCCTAGTGTGCACAAGGCCCTCAATTTAATTCCTAGCAAGGAAACAAAATCATACTTCGGTTGCACATAGTGTTTTTGGTTATTCTTTTTAGTCATATTACTACCAGTATATTATAAGGTATATAGCTTCTATCATATTTACCATAACACCTACAGAGATTTAAGCCAAGGCTATGTTATACTGGCTTCAGACACTAGTTCCATCAAGGACCAATTATTGCCTTCAGAGGTTTGTTGTTAAAAATGAACCTACCAGTCAGCTGTCAGTGGCTTATGCTTATAATCTTAGCTGCTCTTGAAGCCAAGATCTGAGGACTACAGTTCAAAGCCAACCAAGGCAATATGCTCCTATCTCCAATTAATTAAGATGGAACTAAAGGTATGGTTTGAATGGTAGGCCATTAACCCTGAATGAAAAAGTTAATGGACAGCAACAAGGCCCTAAATTCAAGCCCCAGCCCCATCACAAACACAAGCAAACAAGCAAAGAAACACCTAATATTCCCAATTACACATTTTGTGTCGTCATTTTTTTCTTGTGATATTAAGAGTTTGGTTTAGTTTTGTATTTAGTTGACAATATTCAATCTGATGAAAAGATAAACCTTAAAGAAACGTTTGAAAAATTTGTCTCCTACTCCCTAGAACAAAATACAATGAAAGAACAAGTCCTATTATTTGAATTTGTATTCTTTATTTAGCATTTTGGCAGGCACTACATAGGCTATGTAAGCTGTATAAGACATGCTCTTCGTTATCAAGAATTCCAGTTGTGAATAAAAAATAAGAGCTAAAATAATTTAAAAATAGGGTTTGGGCTGTGTAGCTCAGAGGTAGAGTGCTTGTTTAGCATGTCAGATGCCTTGGGAAAACAAGTTCATGTGGGAGTTCTTGGAAGGTAGAGTCTCTTGGATCCAATTGCTTTGTGGGACTGGAGAAAATCCTGAATCAGGTCAGTCTGCCATAATGGGTAAAGAACACACCAATAAACTGTGAGACAAATGCCTTTCCACATGCCTTTTGACCTGTCAGGAAAGAACACTTAGTCTTCCGTCAGTTTTGCTGATTGGTAAGATGTGGTGAGAATGATGGAAGATCATATCTCCAAAGGAAAAATGAAAATTTGAAGATATAGCAAAGAGTGACAGGGCTCACTGTGACAGAGAGGTGAAAAATTGTTTCCTCCCAAAGGTAATCAGAAATATGAGAGGGGAGGTGGAAGAGAAAGAAGATATAGAATAAATGACTGTCTTGTAAAATGTATGTGGATTGTGTGTTTGCTCAAGCTATTGTTTTGCTAACATGAATTAGACTCACTATAAAAACTCCACATACTTTTGTATGTTTAGTAAGATTCTTTTTAGCTTTGTAGCTTTTTTTTGGCCAGTCCTGGGCTTGAGCTCAGGGCTTGAGCACTGTCCTTGGACTTTCTCAAGGCTAGCACTCTACCACTTGAGCCTCAGCACTACTTCTGGCTTTTTGCTATGTATGTGGTACCGAAGAATCAAACCTGGGTATTCGTGTATGCTAGGCAAGCACTCTACCACTAGGCCAAACTCCCAGCCCCAGCTTTGTAGCTTTTTGAGGCACTATGATGTCTAGTTAGATTTAAAATCTTTTGATGGTGCATGTTCCTAAATATTTAATGAATTCCTTATTTTCTTGTACATAAAAAAAATCTTTGTAGGAATTAGTGTCATTAGTAAATTTTTGGGTTTTTTTAAGGATGTTTTTCTAAAAACATTGTGTCTTTTTTTTTACTAATTTTTCTTTTTCATTATCTTTAAGTAGTTGTATAAAGGGGTTTCAATTCAACATGTCAGTGTGTGAGAACAATGTATCTTGATCCACATCATCATTTTCATCATTATCTCCCATCTCCTAACCTCACTTGTCCCCTCAATATACCTGGTGTATATTTTATTTTATTTTTTTAAAATAATTTTATTGTCATTATTAAGGTGCAGTACAGAAGGGCTGCCATTTCATAACTCAGGTAATGAGTACATTTCTTTTCCTGGACAAGTTACCCTTTTCCCTAGTTTTCCTCTCCTGTCCCTGCATAGAGGGTACTGAGTAGCATGATTTTGTTTACCCTTCCTCCCTCCACTTCTGTGTCCCCTTTACTCTTGTAAAAAGAAAAGCAAACATAAACACCACTACCATTATCAACACAGCACAATCACCAACACTACCACCACCAACAAAACTCTGTTTCCACTTCCTGGAATTTGTTTCAGTAAATGGTATTTTACATGTTCAGAGGAGTAACACATTTGGTTTCTCCCTGTAAGGGTTGTGAGTCTTGACTGTTGGTGTGTGAATGACTAGATTCCTGTATAGTTTATCATGATCATTAATATTTTAGATCTTGCTTCCACATATGAGATTGTCTCTCTGAGATTGGCTTATCTTACTTATTTTTCTAGCTCTATCCATTTCCCTGCAAATGACAAAATCTTAATTTTTATTGTGCATATTATTAAAAAATAGGCCCTGGGTTTGATCCAGGACAATCCCTCCAAATAACAAAACCAGGATAACCTGACAAACTGAATTATTCAAAGTATTATAATTTTTAAAATATGTGACAATCAATACAAAAATTCAAAGAAGGAAGAGAACTGGCGGGGGGATGTAGCAAAATGGTGGAGTGATTGCATTCTGTAGACCCTGGATTTTACCCTTATCATTGCCAAAACCACACTGCAGGGAAGAAATGAGGGTGGTACAGAAGAAAGTTCCATATAAGCTTCAGTGTTTGCAAAAAGTTTCATGGATGTTGCTGGTAAGACTGAAGTGAACTTCAGTTGCATAAAGACAAAGAGATGTATTTGCCAGGTATAAATAAAGATTGTATAGTTAATTCTTTGTAATAGTACGAAATTGTTAGACTGAGAGATAGAATGAGATTAGATTATTGAGGAGTAGAAACCCACAATAGTCACACAAACACAGAATATTCCAGAAAGAACATATTGAAGGTGGGGGTAATTTAATCAGCTGAAGAAATGTTTTTCTTTGTACAGATTGAAGAACTGGCAGTGAACCTGTGGAATTGGGCAATTACCAACAAGCTAGGATTGTATATGAATGATGAGCAAATAGCTAAAGGTATATATACATTTTGTGATTCTTTTCATTCTTATTTATTTATTATTATCTTAAAGTAGTTATAAAAGAAGTTTCCATTTAACAAAGCAGTTTATGAATGCAATGCATTTTCATCAATGTCACCCCTTTTAACATTCTCATTCATTCCTCCTCTAACTATCCCTTCTCTCACTCTTTTTTAGTATTGTATAATTTACATTGGATTCTTGTATGCATTCCACCCCCCATTTTCCTTTTCATTCATCTAAGAAGTATTCTTTATCTACATGTACATTAAGTAGTGTTTCTACCATTTGAATGATTTTTGACCTGATCTTAGATGGAAATTTTTTAAGAGCTAATCAAACAAAACAATATAGTATTTGTTTCTTAAGCAAATAGCCTCCCTAAATGTTATGATTTTTCAGAGGCTAGCTCCTTACTAACACAAGTTTTAAAATCATGACACAAAGGTAGTCTAGAGATGAACAATAGATATGATTAAAGAATAGGAGTATTAGATCTGAAAGAAATATAAATTAACCTGGACTGTTTCTTGTGGAGAAGAAATGATAAAAAATCTTCAGAATTTTGTAGAACTAAAAAATAGCTTTCTCTCTCCACGGATAATAAAATGAAAATATTGCCATGTGAGGGATTTTGCTTTTAAAAAGAATAGCTTCCTCATGAGGTAGGTCATTAGATATTGGGATGAATTATTAAGAAAAGCGGCAGAAATTCTGGTAAGAGCAAATGTCAAAAACAGGAACAATAAGACAAAACCTCCAAACCACACATCTTGGATGCTTAGAATGGGGTCCATTGTTTGGCAAGGTTCTAATGCTTTAGGTAAGTGAGCAAGGTCTAGTGTAATGATCGTTACTGCTTTTCATTGAGCGACAGAAAAATACACTTATGAATGTGTATTGCCCTACTATAATGGCAACAAACCAAAGGGTGAATCCCTGGCTTGTTTGACTTTGTAAGAAAACAAGTTTCTTTTTTTTTCTCTAGGCAGAAAATTGTATTTTATTGTCAGGGTGAGGTAAAAAGGGTTTACAGTTACATTAATCAGGCAGTGGTTACATTACTTATTGTACAGTGATACCCCTTCCCATGTTTTCTCCAACTTTCCCTCCCATATCCTTTCCCAATCATCTTGTTTTAACCCTTCCTTATTTCAAATAAAAAAATAAACGTATATACAATATACCAGGTACCAACGTCAGCTACAGTCAAAATATGAGATAAACCATAAGTAGAGAAACCAAACCAAACCAACAAAAACAGAGAGAGAGAGGGGGGGGGAGAGGGAGAGGAGGGTGGGAAGGAGAGAGCGGAAGAGGGAGAGGGAAAAAGAAAGAGGGCGAGGAAGAGAGGGAGGGAGGGAGAGGGGGGGAAGAAATAATCTCACACAGTAGGTTGAGAGCAACAAGCACAAAAATCAAGCTCCTGGAGTTCATTTCCCTTACCCTCATCTTATGTGGCCGTATCTACATAGCTATTGAGTTATTGTGGTCCTCTGCTGGGAAAATCCTGGATGTGTACTACTTATTGCAAATGAGGGAGACCATGGAACCTATGTTTCTTTGGGTCTGGCTTGCTTCACTTAATATGATTTATTCCAAGTCTTTCCATTTCCTTATTAATGGGGCAATGTCATTCTTTCTGATGGCATATAAATGAAGCTATGCCATTTAAATGTAGGTAAAAGCAGATATCCTGAAACCTTTACAAGAAGGAATAGGAAATACACTAGGTCTCCTTGGCATAGGTCGAAAATTTCTTAATAAAGACCCAGAAACACAGCAAATTAAAGAAAGTTTGGACAAATGGGACTGCATTAAATGGTAGAGCTTCTGTATGGCAAAGGATATAGCAGGTTAAGTAGAAAGCCCATAGAGAGGGAGAAGATCTTACCTAACCATACAACAGTAAAGGCCTCATATCTAAGATGTATCAACACCTAAAAAATTTGAATCACTCCCAAATAATCTTCAAAAAAACAACCATCCCATTAAAAGATGGACAAAGACTTAGAGACTTCTCTGAAGAGGAAATAAGAATGGCCTATAAACACATGAAGAGATGCTTGACATCTCTGGCCATAAAAGAAATGCAAATCAAAACAACTCTGAGATTCCACCTTACTCCCATTAGAATGGCCATGATTAAGAAATCTAATAACAACAGATGCTGGCGGGGAGGGATCACTATTACACTGGTGAGACTATCAACCACTCACTATGGAAAGCAGCATGGTGGTTCCTCAAAAGAATAAACATAGAGCTCCCCTATGACCCAGCAATTCCACTACTTGGCATTTACCCACTCGTCCAGAAACAAGGACATACTAAAGCCACAAGCACAAGGACGTTCATTGCAGCACTATTTACCATAGCAAAGATATGGAACCAAACCAGATCCTCCTCAGGAGATGATTGGATCAAGATGTGGTGCTTATACACAATGGAATTCTATGTTGTTACCAGAAAGAACGACATGGCCCCATTTGTAAGGAAATGGAAAGACTTGGAAAAAACCATATTAAGTGAAGTAAGCCAGACTCAAAGGAACATAGGCTCAGTGGTTTCCCTCATTTGTAATAATTAGTACAAAGCTTGAACTCTCCTAGCAGAGGATTACAATAGCGCAAAACCTAGATAGATACATAAGGTCATATAGGATGGGGCTAAATGAAAGGATCTCCAGGATATGGAAACAAGAGCTTTATCTTATGTGATTGTTGTTCTTAATCTACTATGTTATTTTTCTTCTCTTTTTTTGCCTTTGGTTAATCTTATATTGTTATAGTATCTTACCTTGTAATCTGGAATACTGTATATATGTTTATTTGAAATAGGAAAGGAAGGGGGAAACAAGAAGATTGGGAGGGGATAGGGGAGGGAAAGGGGGCAAAACATGAGAAGGGATATCAATGCGTGAGAAGTAATGCACCTACTATCTGGGGAATATAATTGTAATCCCTCTATACATTACAATCAAAAATTGAAAAATAAATAAACTCCAAGCTACATTCTTAGCAAGAAATCTGGCTTTTTCCCCCTGCCACTGCTGTGTCTAGGACTCAGGTTCTCATGCTTTCATGTGGCTTTTTGGATCAAGGCTAGTGTACTACCACTTGAGCCACACCTCTACTTCTCTGACTTCATTTTACTCATATTTACTCTTTATAGTTTTACATGAAAGGAGAAGGAGTAATTTGAGTTTAATGAGTGTCTAATTACTCTTTTGCAGTGTGTCATGTTGCTTGCAAATTGATTTGTATGTGTGATACTGCAGTGGCTTCAGAAACAACTGTTCAGAGACAGATTTTGGTAAGTCCCAATTGAGGAGAATGTGCAAATGGATGAAGAAGTTGTTACTCTGAAAATAATGAATAGAATTATTGTAAGACTGGAAAGGAGTTGAGCCATTTAGTGCTGTCTTCTTTTAATCATTAGAATAGTTAAAGATCTCAGTGGTACTATACATCTTATTACAGTAGTTCAGTAAACTAAATATTGAATGTATATGTCTGGATTTATGAATTACCTTTTGCTTTTGTCACTTCTGCATTTATAAAGTAGCAGTTTTTCTTCCCAAGGGAATGTTATCATTTTTTTTGCATTAAAAGGATTTCTCCATCAATGAGTGGATGAAAAAAATATGGTATGTATTTATGTATACACACAGACGCATTCACATCATGGACTATTACTCGGCCTCAAAAATGAAATTTAGGGGGCCGGGAGTTTGGCCTAGTGGTAGAATGCTTGCCTAGCATGCACGAAGACCCGGGTTCAATTCCTTGGTACCACATACTTAGAAAAAGCCAGAAGTGGTGCTGAGGCTCAAGTGGTAGAGTTCTGGCATTGAGAAAAATCCAAGGACAGGGCTCAGGCCCTGAGCTTAAGCCCAGGACTGGCACACACAAAAAAATGAAATTTAGGAACTGGGCTCTGGTGGCTCACACCTGTAACCCTAACTAATCCAAGAGGCTGAGCTCTGAGGATTGCAGTTGAGACTCTTATCTCTAACACACTATTCAGAAAAGGCTGGAAGTGGTGCTGTGGTTCAAGTGGTAGAGCCACAGAAGCTCAGGGCAGTGCCCAGACCCTGAGTTCAAGCCCCAGAACAAGAACAACAACAAAAAAAGAAATGAAAAAAATAAAAGAAAGAAAGAAAGAAAATAAATTTATTTTCAGGTTTTGATCATGTTGTATGAGATAAGTTAAATTCACAAAGCTAAATATTACATGTTCGTTGCTTAAAATGATGATGATAACAGTAATGGTACTGGAATATAGATGTAAAATGGGGACTGTCTAGGAGGGTATCAGAGAGAGGGGAAGGGGAAAAGGGAGAAAGGAGGGATCCTGAAGGTGAAGACGATCAAAGAACATTATATATGTAGTATATATACACACAAACACACACACAAGAATATGGCATAATGAAAAGCATCCAATACTTTGCAAAGGGGGGCAAGTGGGAGAAGAAAAATAGGAATATGGTGGAGGGGGTCAATTTGATCAGTGTGCCCTGTGTGTATGTATATAAATATCACATTAAAATCCTCTCAAATTGCAAATAAAGGCTAATTTCAGAAAGGTAACTTCTTACCTGGACATGATAGCAATACTTCACCAATCCCAGCATGTTGGAGACTGAAGCCAGGAGGACTTTTGAGTTTTTCTACTGAAAACATGTTCTTATTTTATGAAATTTAGTCAATCAATTAGTTGATTTTAATTTAGATAGAAGCTGATTATGTAGTCTAGCAGGAAAACTAGTTTTCTCATTTCTGTGACAAAATACTTGTTTTCTTTTGGCTCCTGGATTAAGAGATGGCAGTATACCAGGAAAGGGGGGACATGACAGAACAGACTAGTTCATCTCACAGTGGCCAGTAAGGAGAGAAAAGGGAAGAAGGGGGCCATAGACAAGGTAGTTGCAAGGACTGGGTCCCACTGACTGTTTTCTTTTCTTTTTTTTTGCTTATACAAATTGGATTTTATTAAAACAAATTTATTATTAACTTTTAACAAGCCAGTGGCCATTTTATTCCAGCTAGGTTTTACAACCTTGTGTCTAGAACCAACCAGCATCACCATCCAGGGACTAAGCTTGTTAGGGACATTTCTTTTTCATTTCCTTCTCTCCCTCCCCTTCCCTCTTTCCCCTTCTTCCTTTCCTCTTCTGGTACTACCTTCCTCGCTTTCCCTTCCTGACCCTTTCCTTCCTCTTCCCCTTCAGCTCCCCACCTTTCCTCCCTTATCCAAGGCCCTTCCCCCCTGTCTCCTCCTTCTCCCCCCTCCCTTGTCTTCTCTCCCTCCTTCCCTCCTTTTTTTCTGTGCTCATACTGGGGCTTAAACTCAGGGCTTTGTGTTCTTCTATCCTTGGTTTATTTATTTTGTTTTACTGTTTTGAGATGAAGTCTTACTATATTGCCCAGGCTGGTCTCTAACTTGTGGTCTCAGTTGATCATGTTGTGTCAGCTTCAGTAGTTAAATTACAGGCATGTGTACTTAGCTAAGTACAATATTTGAAGTTTAAAGACCTACCTAGGTTTGAATTCCAGCCCTGTGACTTACTAGCTATGAAACATTGGAAGATTAGTCTTTTCATTTGTAAAATAAGACTGTCTACCTTAGAGTATTAAAGATCACAGGTTTTTTTGTTGTTTTTTTTATTTTGTTTTTCCCTCTCATTGTGGTCACTGCCTCCAAGCTCTTTTGCTCAAGGCTAGTGCTGTACCACTCTGAACCACAATACTATGTCTAGTTTTCTGGTGGTTAATGGGAGAAGAGACTCACAGCTAGAGCTGATTCAAATTCAGTTTCCTGAGTTGCTAGGATTACAGGCATGAACCATTACCAGCACCTGGCTAAATCAGGTTATTTGCGAGAAGTATTTTATAAAGTATAAAATGAGAACGTAAATGTACCAGTGGTAGAATTTGTCCATGTAATGCTTATTGGTTGCTATGACAACCACCTGTCTGCCTGCCTGCCTGCCTTCCTTCCCTGCATTCCTCCTTCCCTCCCTCCTTCCCTTCCTCCCTCCCCCCCCCCTCTCTCTCTCTCTTTCTGCCTCCCACCTTCCCACCCTCCTTCTCTCCCTCCCTCCCTCCCCCCCTCTGTCTCTGTCTCTCTGTCTCTCTCTCTGTCTCTCTCTCTGTCTCTCTCTGTCTCTCTCTCTGTCTCTCTCTCTGTCTCTCTCTCTCTCTGTCTCTCTCTCTCTCTGTCTCTCTGTCTCTCTGTCTCTCTGTCTCTCTCTCTCTCTCTCTCTCTCTCCTCTCTCTCTCTCTCTCTCTCTCTCTCTCTCTCTCTCTCTCTCTCTCTCTCTCTCTCTCTCTTCCTGGGGCTTGAACTCAGAGCCTGGATGCTGTCCCTGAGCTCTTCAGCTTAAGGTTAGCAATCTACCACTTTGAGCCACAGTGCCACCTCCACATGGTAGCCATTCTAATGCTTTCAGACAGTTATATTTTGTCCAGTTTTATAAAAATTGTTTTCAGTGGGAAGGTCGGTTTGAAACAAGCTTTTTATCATGACTAGAATTCCCAAATCCTCACTTTCATTGCTGTTAATTGAAAAAAAATAACTTAGATTTGGGGGTGTAGCTCAGTGATAAAATGCTTGCTAAGTGTGCCTGAGTTCTCCAGCATAGCAAAAAATCATTATATTTACTGTAAATGCACATGTATATTTCGTATACAATTAAATTGTTCAGAGAAGTAATGAAGTGATAAAGTGCTGCTCCATTCCTCCCTAGAGGCAAGCATTTTTCCCAAGGTTTTAATACATCATACATATTTTTTCATCGTGTTGAGATTTGAATTCAGGGCTTTGAATGTGGTAGGTAAGCACTGAGTTATACCCCAACTCAAAAACTATTTTGTTATGGTAAAGATCTACCAGACACAAAAATCAGATAAAGTAGTACAATGAATTCTCCACTTATCCATCACTTAAATATAATAGTTGTTAACTCTTGCCATATACATAACTAATTGTTAGTCTGGAGTATAAGTAAATGGTAGAATGTGTGCTTATCATTCACAAGATCCTGGACTCAATCACTAACATTGAAAAAAAGGGGGGGGTGGAACCACACTAAGAACTATTTCTTTTCTTTTTGTTGACCTTGAGGCTTGAACTTAGAGCCTTGGCACTGTCCCTGAGCTTTTACACTCAAGGTTAGCCCTCTACCACGTAGAGCCACAGCACCTCTAAGAACTAATGCTTCATTTACTAGATTTGTTTATGTTCTGCTAAATTGATGTTATGATAAATGAGGATTTCCCTCACATCCTCTCACACTATCTTCCACAATGTGTTCTCACTTTTGGTATACCATTAGAAGTTTATCTGATAGACTCTTTGTCAAGCATCAGATAATGTATTTAAACTTAGGTTTCATCAGTTTTGGATATTATATCTATGATCTACTTCGTGGGGATATTGGTACTTTTCTCCATCGTTCTTCCCCTTCAGTCTTTCAGCTTCTGTCAATACAACTTACCCTTTTGTTTTTGATGATTCCAAAGAATGGAAACTAAAAGACCACATAATTGACTATGACTATTACTTAAGTAATTTTATTTTCCTTCCATCTGCTAGCTGTCTCAGTTCCAGTTTCTCAGGTATTGTTTTGTTTCATGTAATGCCCTTTGGTAGTATTGGTTTTCCTCATTTATTTTGTTACTACCCATATACACATGTGTTTGGAAAATTTATGAATGCATACATATTATATGTGTACTTATATATTGTACAATGAGGTTTTATTGTGATTTCCATGCTTATCTATAACATACTCTGGTTAAATTTGCTGCCTCCATTACTGTTTTTATCCTCTTTCTCTTTTTATAAGAAGCTTCAAGGAGTGTCACTCAGTTTTAAAATATGTATATGAAGTACTTAAATAAATAAATCACTCTCCTATCACCCTCTTACCATTTAAGGCCACCTCACGCAACCCCTTTCCCATTTTCCTTTTGTGTAATTCTTTTTTATCCCTCCCAAGGTCAAGATTCTGTATATGAAACAGAATATGCCATATGTATCTTTCTCACTTTGGCTTATTTTACTTACATGATGATTTCTAGTTCCATCCATTTTCCTGTAAATAACATAAGTTCATTGTTTCTTATGGCTGAATAATATTTCATTATGCATATATACTACATTTCATTTATCCATTCAGCAGGTAATGTGCAGATAGCTAGGCTATTTTGAATAGTATTGCTACAGACGTGGTGGTACAGATATCTCTACTGTATAAGATTTACGTTTCTTTGGATATATGCCCAGGAGTGTTACAGTAGGATCATATGATAGTTTTATTTTTAGTTTTTTTTAAGAAGCTCTGTACTGATTTGCATAGAGCCTACACTAATTTACATTATCACCAAAACTGATATGGGTTCCTTTTTCCTCATACCCTTCCCAGCATATTTTTTTTTGTTTCTTGATGATTGCCATTCTGACTGGAATGAGATAGAATTTTAGTGTAGTTTGATTTGCATTTTCTTTATGGACACTGATATTCACATATCTATTGGCCATTTTGAAACTGTCTATCATTGGATATCATTTGTCCATCTATTAATTGTGTTGTTTCTTTTGTTTAATTTTTAGCTCCTCATATATTCTAAATGGTCCCTTGTCTGATAAGAAAGATTTTTCCCATTCTGTAGATTTCTTTTTCTTCATTTGGATAATTGTTTTCTTGCCTGTATATAACTTTTTTTATTTTTGCAATCCTATTTGACAATTCTTGCTCACTTTTACTGAGCTATACAAGTTTTATTTCGAAAATTGCTTATGCATATATCTTGAAATGTTTTCCCTATGGATTCCTGTAGTAGCCTCAAAGTTTCCAGTTATACATTAAATCCTTTGATCAGGTTTGAATTTTTTTCTTTTTTTGTACAGAGTGAGAGAAAGGAGCCTAAATTTGCCAACACTTTGTTAAACAATTGTCTTTTCTCCAATGTATCTTTTTTTGCATCTTTGTCAAAGAATTAATGGCTGTACTGAATGGGTATATTTCTGCAGGTTCTCTTCTATTCTATGAGACACGCAGACTATTTGTCTCATGAAACAGATGCAATACACAGTCTGTGCTTCTATTTTTGCCAGTCCTGGGCCTTGAACTCAGGGCCTGAGCACTGTCCCTGGGCTTTCTCTAAGCTAGAGCTCTACCACTTGAGCCACAGCACCATTTCTGGCTTTTTCTATGTGTGTGGTTCCGTGGAATTGAACCCGGGTCTTTGTGCATGATAGGCAAGCACTCTACCACTAGGCCAAACTCCTGGCCCTGTGCTTCTATTTTTGTGCCAACATTATGCTATTTTTAAAAAAGTGGCTTTATAGTTTGTTTTTTTGTTGGTTGTAGGTCTTGAACTGAGGGCTTGGGCACTGTTCCTGAGGTTTTTTTTGTTTTTTGTTTTTTGTTTTTTTTTTTACTCATGCCTAACATTCTACTATTTTGAGCCACAGCACCACTTTCAGTTAAGAGTCTCATGGACTTTCCTGCCTGGGCTGTCTTTGAACTGCTATCCTCAGATCTCAGTCTCCTGACTAGCTAGGATTACAGGTGTGATCCACCAGCAACTGGCTATGGTATAGTTTTTGTTTGGTTGGTTGGTTTTTGCTGGTCATGGAGCTTGAACTCTGGGCATGGTTGCTGTCCCTGAGCCTCTGGGTGCTCAAGGGTGGTGTTCTACCATTTGAGCCACTGTGCTACTTCTGGCTTTTTCTGAGTAATTTGTTGGAAATAAGTGTCTCAGAAAATTTTCTGCTGGGGCTGGCTTTGAACGGCTATCCTTAGATCTCAGCCTCCTGAGTAGCTAAGATTACAGGCTTGAACCACTGATGCCTAGCCAGCTGAAGTATAGTTTTAAGAACAGCTGTTGTGATACCTCCAGCATTGCTGCTTTTGCCCAGGATTGCTTAGGCTCATGGTGTATTTTGGGCTTTCATATGAATAATATGGTACATTTTTCTATTTCTGGGGATATTGACATGGGAATTTTGGAGATTGGAGTACTGAGGTTGGAACTTCTGGTCTTATGCTTGCTAGGAAGGTCCTCTTCCACTTAAACTACATCCTCAGCCCTTTTTGCTTTAGGTACTTTTTGTACTCAGGCTTGCCTTTATCCATGTAGCTGAGATGTAAAGGTACATGCCACTATACCCAAGTTTTATTGGTTGAGGTAGAGTCTTGGTAACTTTTTGACCAGGGTGGCCATTTGTTCTTCACCATCTGAGTATGTGGGACTAACAATCTCATTGATTCATTGTGCCCATCTGACATGGAAATGTTCCTGGAGATTGCATTGAATCTGTAGATAGCTTTTGAGATGAGGCCAAGTGTCTGAAGCTCCTACTGTTCACACCCAGAGCCGTTTCTGTATTTTCTACTTTTATCTACGTTGAGATGTCAGTTTTTGCCTTGTCCCATTTGCTGCCTAGCTTTAGAAATCCTTCATAATTTCATATCTGTTGGAAATGCCTCTTATTTTCCATGAAGAGTAAAAATACATATTTTTCCTCTTAACGTCTGATATCACTTTTAGGGATTTACAGTATTGGGGTGACTGTCGCATGTGCTCATTTTTCCAGCTGGTTTGGTGTTTGCCTCCATAGTAGTTGTGCATATTTAAATATCAACTGTTTATTTAGATATTAATTGTAATACTGAGATTTTTTTCTAGGTGCTTAGTATATAAGGGATATTTGTTTGACTAATGAAAATTTTATTAGATATGGAATGCTAATGAATATTGATATTTTTGCTTTCTGTGGCTCATGTAACTATTAGTCAAACGGACAGGATTTTTTTTTTCATCCAATATCATGCAATCAGTTTGGGGAAATTGTGAATTTTTTTTTTTGCGAGTCGTGGGCTTAAGCTCAGGGCCTGAGCACTGTCCTTGGATTTCTACCACTTGAGCCTCAGCACCACTTCTGGCTTTTCCTAAGTATATGGTACCAAGGAATCGAACCCAGGTCTTCATGCATGCTAGGCAAGCACTCTACCACTAGGCCAAACTCGCGGCCTGAAATTACGAATTTTTAAAATTTATTTTCTAACTTCTCTTTTCTAGATGAATATAAAAGCAGGAAAGGGGTGGATGGATGCTGGAAATACTCTGATTGCTGATGGATTTTTTCATTCTGCCATGAGTGTAAGTTACTATTTTTCTTTTGGCTGGATGGTTTCTAATAAAATACATTTTTGTCTTCATCATTGCTTTGTATTGTCTCATTTTTGCAGAGGCTGGAACAATTTTATGCCATATTAGTTGAGCAGTGCTGCACTGAAACCCATTTGCTCATTCAGAAGGTTGTTGTGGAGAAGGAAGTTTTCAAGGTGCTTACTTACCAAGCAGAATCAGTAGGTATCATAAGCACTACAGGTTTTCAGTAGGGCATTTTGTATATGTAAAATGCAAATAGTGATGAAATATCACCTGTTAGAAGAAAGTCAGGTATCGCTTTCTTTAAATGGGATATCATATTTGAATGCTTACTTTCTGTATGACACGATTATTTATTTTGTGTGTGGGTAAGAGTGAAAAACTGATTATTGCTAAACATCATTTTCAGCCACTACATGTAACATCCACCATTTATTTATGGCAGCAGTCTTGACTTGAGACCTTGTCTTTTTTATTCTCTTTCATTCATGATCTGGATAAAATATTTGCCTGAAAGTTGCCTTCTCATTTGCAGTTGCTCTGTGTTGATAGCTGATTAAAAAATCAGCTATAAATTTTCAGAATTTGGGGGCCAGGAGTTTGGCCTAGTGGTTAAAGTGCTTGCCTAGCATGCATGAAGACCCGGGTTCGATTCCTCGGTACCACATACATAGAAAAAAGTCGGAAGTGGTGCTGAGGCTCAAGTGGTAGAGCTCTAGCCTTGAGAAAGTCCAAGGACAGTGCTCAGGCCCTGAGCTCAAGCCCAGGACTGGCAAAAAAAAAAAAAATTCAGAATTTGGTCTTCTGAGTTTTCTCCTTTTGTCATCATGGAGTTAGATATGCACTTTCAGTTGACAAAATGCAAGCTGTGATGAGTTTGCTTTCTGAAATTAAGTAATTCAGGAAGTGAAATAGACCTTAGAGATCACCTCATCTAATTCCTTTTTTAATTTTGAATACTTATTTTTGCCAGTCTTGGGGCTTGAGCTCAGGGCCTGGGCACTGTCCTTTGGCTTTCTCAAGGCTATCACGCTACCCCTTGAGCTATAGCACCACTTCCTGCTTTTTTTGGTGCATGTGGTACTGAGGAGTCAAACCCATGGCTTTCTGCATACTAGGCGAGCACTCTACCATAGACCATACTCCATGCCCTACTTTTCACAATTTTATCTTATCTTTTAGTGTCAGTATCCTAAGTGGGTGCCTTTATGTCAACCAGTGAAATACTAATATGAAGCCTAGCAGACCTTGATATTGTAACTTTGTTTTGTGGGGAGAGTAGTGGGATTTGAACTCAGGGCCTTTCTCTTGCTGGGCATGTGCTCTATATTTTATAAAGCTTTTGTGCTTTGTTTTTGAATAGGTTCTTGCATTTATGCTCAGGCTAGTATGTACTTGCTTTTAATATAGCTGGGATGACAGGTGCATAACTACCTTGTCGAGCTTTTTATTTGTTGAGATGGGATCTTTCAAAGTTTTTGATATTGCTACCTTCAAATCACAGTCCTTCCAATCTCTACCTCCTAAGTAGCTTAGATTACAAAGCGAGAGGCATAACTCTTAGTTTTATTTTGTTTTGTTATTTTGAAATACGATTACGTATTCTCAATTTGTCTGCCTCATCTTCTTTAGTCTTGGGAACATAGTTGTGTACTATCATACCAGTCTTTATTTTGTCTCACAAGTAATTTTCCAACTTGCTGTATGCCTTTGATCAGACACTTAACATCTCTCAGCCTATAAAAGCTGGAAAATTTTGGTTAAGAAATTACTAGAGTATATTCAAGATTGCCAATTGCTTATATACTAGATTATGACAGAAGTACATTTGGCTTGACAGTATTCATGTGAAAATAAACCTATATCCTGTTGTGTTAGTGTATACCTGTAGTCATAGCTGTATAGAAGGCTGAGGAAACAGGATCTCTTGAGGCCAGGAATTTGAAAATATACTTGGCAACATAGCAAGGCTCTTTCAAAATTAAAGGAAAATATTATTTTTTTTGTCAGTCCTGGGCTTGAGGTCAGGGCCTGAGCACTGTCCTTGGACTTTCTCAAGGCTAGAGCTCTACTACTTGAGCCTCAGCACCACTTCCAGCTTTTTTCTAGGTATGTGGTACTGAGGAATCAAACCCGTGTCTTTGTGCATGCTAAGCAAACACTCTACTGTTAGGCCAAACTCCCAGCCCCAATATTATTGGGAGTTTTTTTTGTTTCTTTTTTTTTTTACCCGTCCTTGGCTTGAGGTCAGGGCCTGAGCACTGTCCTTGGACTTTCTCAAGGCTAGAGCTCTACCACTTGAATCTCAGCACCAATTCTGGATTTCTTTTTATGTATGTGGTACCAAGGAATTGAACCTGGGTCTTGGTGTATGCTAGGCAATCACTCTACCACTAGGCCAAACTCCTGACTCAATGTTATGTTTTATAATGGTCCATGAGCTCAAGTTAATTCAGTCTTGTGATATAGCTATAAGAGCAAAAACTAATAATCCCAGGTTACATTACCATTGTCTAGATCTAGGTAGGGAATTTATACTAGATGATTCACATTGTGAGTATTATGATCAACTGTGGGAATCACATTATAAAATTACTGCAAAAGCGTGGAAAACACATTATGTGAAAAGTTATTTGGAGACGATATTGGTGTCTTTTTTTGTTAGTTGTGGGGCTTGAACTCTGGGCCTGGGCACTGTCCTTGAGCTCTTTAGCTCAAGGCTATTGCTCTACTACTTTGAGCCAGGGTGACATTCCGGTTTTCTGATGATTAATGGGAGATGAGTCTCATGGACTTTTGTGCCCAAGCTGGCTTTGAACCGTGAACCTCAGACCTCAGCCTCCTGAGTAGCTAGGATTACAGGCATGAGACACTGGTGCCTGGTGTGATGTCTGTTTTTCTTTTCTTTTTTTTTTTAAATTAAAGACATATAACCCTCTTTGCTGTCTCTGGATTGATTTGTTGTCCACATCACTTAGTAGATGTTAGGTATTCCTTGTATAATGGATTTGATCCATCGTTGAGCAGCAGTTCAAATCTAGTCTTATGGATTTTCTTCTGTCTGTAAGGAGGGGTAAACCTAACATTTTTGATCCATCAGTATAAATTAAAATACCTTATGGATCTGCTAGGATATGGTTTCAGAGAGGTCTCTTCTCCTCATCTGCACTAATACCACATAGGAAGTACTAATATTTTATTCCTTCGTTTTAGTTCTTGGCACTGATGGTAGTTTGACAAAGATTTGCTGTTTTCTTTTGCAATGTTGGGATCAAATGCAGGGTTTCATGCACACTAGACAAATGCTCTGTCATTGAGCTACTGTCTCTTCTAATACTCACATCTCTTTGTTTGCCTACATTTTACAAAAATGCTTCCACATCAGTGATCTCATTTTATTTTCACAAGGTCAGTCCTACGTGGTGGACATTGCTATCCTAGTTTACAGCAATGAAAATTAAGAGGTTATGGCCATATGTGGTGGCTGACACTTGTAATCCAAACTGCTTGGGAAGGCTGAGACTGAGAGGATTGGATATGGACCCAGCCAGGTACAAAAAGTTCATAAGAACTCATCTCAGATAATAGCTGGGTACAGTGGCTTATACTGTCCTCCTCACTATGTGGGAGGATGAGATAGAGAGGGTCCAAGTTCAAGGCCAGCCTAGATAGAAAAAGGAAGTTTGCAAGACTCCCTCTCAACAGAAGAGGCTGGGTACAATGGGGTGTACTTGACATCCCAGTTACATCAGGAAGCATAAATAGGATGGAAGCTAAGCTAACCCCTTGCAAAGTATTGATATCCTATCTTAAAAAACCCAACAAAAAGGGCTGAAGGTGCAGTTCAAATATTAGAGGACCTCTTAGCAAGCACCAAGCTCTTAGTTCAAACCTCAGTGTGATCCCCTTCCCCAAAAGAAGTTGTGATTTGCTTAAGATTAGTAAGTAAAGAGTTGCAATAGCTAGGAATCCAAAGCCCATATACTTTTCACTGCATTAGTTTAGGTAGGGCATCATCTCACATCTAATGATTCACAATGTCCAAATAATGAGACCTGGCAATATGCCTTTCTAACATCGAAGATTGCTACTGCCTATTTATTTCTCTCTGTCTCTGCCTGCCCCTTTCTTTATCTTTGTCTGTATGTCTCTCTCTTGTTTGGGATGAAACTTCAGACCTTACAATGCTACATCCTCAACATTGCCACATAAGCATTTATTTTAATTGAATTTTCTATCATTTGGGGTTAAATGCTGTTATTTTCTTTTTTACTTCAAGAGATGAGTGTTCAAAATTAGCTTAGATTATTAAAGATCTGATGTTTATAAAATAAGACATGAGCAATGATAAAACTTTGTAGACCGTTTGAGCATTAAAATCTCATTGTTTTATATGTTTTAATGACAGGAAGCACCATCCTCTAATATAAAGTGTATCACTCAGCATTTCTCTTTGATACGGTTTTCTCTGCTGGAGTGTAGCCCCGGTGGAAAACTTGCCCACCATGCAAAGGCCCCGCGTTTCATCTCCAACAACTGCAAAACATTTTTTTCTCTGCTGTGAATAAGGACTCAATCAGGAAGTAGTCATTGAATGCTTATTGTGCAGATGAGAATATTATTTTGAAATTGTTCTAGAGAATTGTTTTTTTGAGACTTTTGTATTAATAATTTGTTTTCTTTTTGAATACGATCTACTATTAAATGCTAAGAGCATGGTTTCTATGTAGTAAAATGCCAAGGTTTGTGCTCTACCGATTGACAGAAGAGAAAACTACGGAGAAATTGACATTTTACTCTTTTTTTTTTTGGTTACTGGGAATAGAATCAAAGGATGCACTTTTGCTCAATCATTGAGCTACATCCCCAGCCACAGCATTTTCCACTCTTTAGTTCAGTCTCTGTGTGTGTGTGTGTGTGTGTGTGTGTGTGTGTGTGTGTGTGTGTGTGTGTGTGATGATACCAGGGCTTGCCTGAGTGCTTTCCCTGAGGGTTTTTTTTTTTACCTAAGGCTGGTGTTCTACCACTTGAACTAAAACTCTTTCTAGCTTTTTGGTGGTTAATTGAAGACACTCTTGGACATTCCTGCCTGGGCTGGCTTTGAACCAGAATCCTCAGATCTCAATATCCTGAGTAGCTAGGATTAAAAGCATGAGCAACTGTTGTTTGGCTTTTTTAAATGCTGAATATGGAACCCAGGACCTCAAGCATGGTAGGCAAGTGCTCTAAAACTGAGCCATATCTCCAATCCTTCAATCCTTTTCTCATTCAACACAAAGGATATTTGATAAAATAAAAAGAAAAGAAAATAGCAACTGTAGGGTTTCTCCATTCTTTTTCTTTTCTTTGCCTTTTAGTATTGATTTGTTGTGGTGTACATATCGAAAGTTATTGATTTATTTATTTTCTTAAAAAATTTTAATTGTTATTATAAAGATGATATAAAGAATGGGTTACAGTCGCATAAGTCAGGTGAAGGGTATGTTTCTTTTTAGATAATGTCACCCTTCCTTTATACTCTCCATTTCCCCCTCTCTTCCCCATAGTCTTTACATTCTTAGAATTTTTTTTTTTTTTTTTTTGGTTAGGGGTGGTAGTGTACATTTGTATTACAGAACTTAGGAGGCTGAGGTAGGAAGACTGAATGTTTGAGGCCAGTGTGTTCTACATAGCATGACTCTGTCTCAACAAAAACACTTTAGAGTAGGGGGCAGTATTGGGGTTTGAAGTTAGGACCTTGTGTTTGCTAGGCAAACACTATTCCACTGAGCCAGTTTTTCAGCTTCCCCTGCTCAATCAGGTCTTGTTTCCTGTGAAGGCATGTAGAAGGACTGTGATCTGCCTATATTAAAATTTCTTTTGTAGCTGAGATGAGAGACTATATTCTGTTGTGCTTAGAAGTCAGACTTTTCCACCCAGATGGCCCTGGGACCACTTTTCTCCTGACCTCAGCCTCCCACACAGCCAGGATAACAGGCACACTTCACGTCTGGCTATTGTCTAAGAAAGAATCTACCGATATTTCTTATTTTTATATTGCAAAGTAGGAATGAGCTATTTATTGATGTTTAAGATCTATCAAAAATGGTGACTTTTGACAGATGACCTTCAAACAAAACAGTTGAACATATTTTTCTACCTCCAAAGCAAAAGACATTTTTGACATTTGAGAAACAGTGACCAAGTCATGAAATCATTTTTCTCCTTGTAGTATAATTTGAAATATAAAACTCAGGACACAGGGACAAGAGGGCTTAGTGGTAGAGTGCTTGCCTAGTATGCATGAAGCCCTTGGGTTTGATTCCTTGGTACCACATACACAGAAAGAGCCAGAAGTGGTGTTATGGCTCAAGTGGTAGAACAGTAGCCTTTAGCTGAAGGCCTGGGCTCTGAGTGCAAGCTGCAGGGCTGGTAAAAAACAAAAACAATTTATGACACAAATTTTGTCTTTGTGAGGCTCTTCAAGAACTTTAAGGTAATACCAATATTTTAATGATTTCTAATAATTAAATTTATAAGGAAAAATTTACAATTCTCACCTATACATGTAGATTGGCCTTCAACTATTGTCCTCCTGATCTTTGCCTTTGAAATAGCTAGGATTATAGGGATGAGCCATTTATGCCCTTCTTGAAAAGATTTTAATTTGTCATCTGAAATTTTTTAAGACTCTTATTATAAAGGTGATGTACAGAAGTATTGCAGTTACATAAGTCAGGTAACGAGTAATTTCTTTTTTGGACAATGTCACCCTACCCTCTTTCTCTCCAAGTTTTTCCCTTCTATCCCCACCCACAAATTATATAGTTTATTTTCAATATAGTATCTAGTGAATACCACTGCTGCATTTGCTCACGCTTTGTCCCTCCATTTATATGCTCTGCTTACATGCCCAAACAAACAAGACAAAAAGAAAAGAAAACCAAAACAATAATACAGAAAAAACCTTTTGTTTCCATTTCCTGGAGTTCATTTTGATAAATATTGTTTTATATGATCAGCTGCACATAGGCATAGTGCCTTTTTGTTCTTCTCATTAGAATATCCTCATTTGGTCTCACTGTGTGAGAATGTGTAGAGTCTTGTGTAATTTATCATGTCCCAGAGTATTTTAGATTTACCTTCCTCTCTGAATTTGACTTGCCTCACTTAACCCAATTTGTTCTGTGTCCATCCATTTTCCTTGTAAAATTCCATTGTAGATAAGTATTCACATTTTTTTAATCCACTTATTTTGTAGGGCACCTGGGTTATTTCCAAACTCGGCTATTGTGGATAGAGCAGCAATGAACATAGTTGTGCAAGTGTCTTTACTATGGTGTCCTGGCTTGTGATGTTCTGGGTAGATGTCCAACAGGAATTATTTTTCTAAAATAAAAATGAAATAAGGCTGGGTGTGCTGGCTCATGTCTGTAAAGCACAAGACCTTGTTAAAATTCTAGTAAAAATAAAATTATGTTCCTGTATGTGTCCATTTAAATAAAATACTTTATCATCTGTATTCTATCTTTGAGGTAGAATTTCACGGTCTAACACAGATAGAACTTAATGAGACTATCTTACACAGATAGAATGTGATGGACTTAAAACTCTATATCTGACACTTTAACTCTTTGGCTGGTGATCTGCCACCTAAGTCATGCCTCCAACCCCTCAGCTAAATTTTTGAATGACTGAAATAAGCTTTTATGACATTGAACAGTAAAATTGAAAAGCATTCTAGAGATAATCTTTTATAGATGAGGAAACAAAATTGAATAGCTGTTAAGGCTTAAGGTTACATAATAAATAACAAAGTGGCTCTTTTGGCTTCAAGGTGACATTACGCTAAGCTACCTTCATAGTAGATATTCAGAAAAATTTTGATTATTGAGAACTTGATTTAGGACTGCTATTTAGTTAATTCTTCAGGCAGTAGATGAATTTCTACATTCCCAGAAAAACTAAATGATGTCCAGTGATGAAGTAACAACTGTATTAACAAAGATTCTTACCATTTTTTGTTCTGTATTTTACCTTGGCTGTTAATTTAGACTGACTAGCATTGCTAAAAATATTAGAAAATTAGAAATATTTTAAGACTTTTAAACAGTAGTTAAGAAATGCTAACATTGACTTAGATCCAGCTATCTTGTGATTTAATTTTAACCAATTATTGACATTCTCTTTCTTAGGCTGTCATTCAAGGGAATTTTCAAAAAGCATCTGGTTGTATAATGCGATGTAAAGATATGTTGATGAGGCTCCCCAAAATGGTAAGTGAAATTTCTCCATTTATTCTCCATCAACTTATCAATATTGGAGTATTTTTTTACCTCCCCCCCCCCCAGCAACATAGCAAGCCTTTGTTATTTTGTTTCTTGGTGATTGCCATTCTGATTAAACTGAGATGAAATCTCAAGGTTTACTTTTTAACTTTTAGTGAGTTTAGGTAGAGTATCACATATTTTTGTGGTGGTCCTTCTTCATATGCCTTTCATGTAGGTTGGAATACAGACTTATTGGTTGAGGTTAGGTCTCACTCACTTCTTGCCCAGGGTGGCCTTTAACTTTTGTCCTTCTTATGTCCATATTTGAATAGCTATGATTACATTGCACATTTCTTCATGTACTTATTAACCATCTATATTATCTCTTTTAAGAACAAATACATTTACCCATTTATTAATTTTTTTTCTTTTGATGTTTATTTTTATTTTTTATTGACAGTCCTGGGGCTTAAACTCAGTGCTGGGGCACTGTCCATGAGCTTCTTTTGTTCACGGCTACTCTACCACTTGAGCCACAGTGCCATTTCTGGTCTTCTCTGTGTATGTAGTACTTAGGAATCAAACTCAGGGATTCATGCATGCTAAGCAAACATTCTACCAGTAAGTCACATTCTCAACCCTGGTATTTAATTTTTAGGTATTTTGCGGCAGTCCTGAGGCTTGAACTCAGGGCCTGGGCACTGTCCTTTGCTTTTCTCAAGGCCAGTGTTCTGCCATTTGAGCCATAGCATCACTTCTAGCTTTTTCTGTGTATGTGGTCCAGAAGAATCAAACTCAGGGCTTCATGCATGCTAAACAAGCAGTCTACCACTAGGCCACATTTCCTATTTAGTTCTTTATATATAGGTTATTAATACCCTATTCTTAATAGCTGCAAGATCTCCTAGTCTGTACTTTTGGTCTTCATTCTGACACTATTTGCATCCCCGTATGGTGGCACACATCTGTGAAATTCTAGGAATTAAGAGATATAGACAGATGGATAGTGCACTAAAGACAAAGCTGGAGTTCAGGAGCATGACTTAGTGGTAGAGTTCTTGTATAGCATGCATGTAACCCTGGGTTAGATTCCTCAGTACTCATACACAGAAAAAGCCACAAGTGGTGCTGTGGCACAGGTAATAGAGCACTAGCCTTGAGAATGCTGAAGAACAGTGCCCAGGCCCTGAATTCAAGCCCCAGGACTGGCAAAAAAAAGAACTTAGATTGAGGGTCTTGCTTAAATTTTATGGGAATGTTGATATTTTTTATCTCAGCAGGCAATCAATCTGGTCAGAATCAGAATCAGCCATTTTTTCATCTTGTTTTATATGGGCTATAGTTCAGTGTTGGTTCAGTTTGTCAGGGTTCTTGAGATTTCACCAGAATATACAACATTGACCAGTACCTGGCAGTGGCTCATCCATTAGTTCAGTTATCAAAAGTCTTTGATATACAAATTAGGATTAGCTCTATGGTTGCTCAGGTTGTAGCATGATTCCAGGACTTAATAACCAACTTTATGATGTTACTTTTATGGCCTACTTTTTCTTTGATGTTAGTAGCTTCTAGCTCCTTTTAATCTCTTCACTCTATTGGTCAGTCACCATCCATATGTACAGTTGCACAGCAACTAGGGTCAAACAGTAGAAAAACCAAGCTAGAGGGAAAAGAGCAAGAGGGAAATTCCTGTAGCACTGAAGTCAGTCTTCCCTCCCTTCAAACGGTATATGTTCAGTAAATTTTTCTTGCTTCTTCTGGACTCTTTTTGCCAATTGTATGTTTCCATGTACAATTCTTCTATTCCATGTACAACTCTTCCAAGTCTTCTGGTTTTTTTATTTTAATTTTAATTTTTTTTTGCCAGTCCCTGGGGCTTGAACTCAGGGCCTGAGCACTGTCCTTTGGCTTTTCCCTCAAGGCTAGCACTCTGCCACTTGAGCCACAGCACCATTTATGGCTTTTTCTATGCATGTGGTACAGAGGAATTGAGCCCGGGTCTTTGTGCATGCTAGGCAAGCACTCTACAAGTAAGCCAAACTACTGGCCCATCTTCTGGGTTTTTAAAATTTTTGAATATCGATTTCCTTTTTAACTTTGGTGAACTTTCAACCATTTTCTTCAGGTTACGAATACAATGCTTCTTCTTTTTCTTTATTTTTAAATTAAATTTAATTTTTTATTATAATTAATAGAGGGGTTACAGTTAAATTAGCCAGATAGAAGAAACATTACTTCACACACATTGGTACCTCTTCTCATGTTTTTGTCCCCATTTCCCTCCCCCACCACTCCCCTCATCTTGTTTTCCCCCTTTCTTTTCCTATTTCAAATAAACAAATAAAATTATATACAATATAACAGATTACAAGGTAATATACTGTAACAATATGAGAATGACCAAGGGACAACAAAAGAGATGAGAAATAACATACAGTATGTTAAGAACAACATTCACTCATTGTATAGGTCTTGTTTTCATATCCTGGAGGTCTTTTCATTTAGTCTCATCCTATATGGCCTTATATATCTAGGTTTTGAACTCCTGTGCTAGGAGAGTCCAATGTTTGTACTAATTATTACAAATGAGGGAAATCATTGAGCCTATGTTCCTTTGGGTCTGATTATTTACTTAATATCATTTTTTCTAAGTCTTTCCATTTCCTTATAAATGGGGCTTTCCATAGTGATGAACAAGTTTACACTCCCACCAACAGTGTAGTAGTGATCCCTCCTGGCCACATCCCTGCCAGCATCTGTTGTTATTAGATTTCTTGATCATGGCCATTCCAACTGGAGTAAGGTGGAATCTTAGAGTTGTTTTGATTTGCATTTCTTTTATGATAAGAGATGTCGAGCATTTTTTCATGTGTCTATAGGCCATTCTTATTTCTTCTTCAGAGAAGACTCTCTTTACATCTTTGGCCCATCTTTTAATGGGATGGTTGTTTCTCTGGAGATTAGTTTTGGAGTGATTCAAAATTTTTAGCTGTGGATATATTTTAGATATAAAACCTTCTTTTTCTGTTAGTCCTAGGGCTTGAACTTAAGGTGTGGGCACTGTCCTTAAGCTTTCTCAAGGCTAGTGCTCCACTTGAGCCACAGCACTAATTCTGGCTTTTTCTCTGTGTGTGGTAAAACCCAGGGCTTTTTGTATGCTAGGCAGGCACTCTACCACTAGGCCACACACCCCGGCTCCAAATGCAATACTTCTCGATCAATGTCATTCCTTCCAGCATTCTCCACCAATTCATTTCCCTCTCCCATACCTACCTTCAAGATACACAATTCAGTTTTTACATAATATACATTGAACATATTGACTGCACTTACTCACCTTTACTCCCTCCATTTGTGTGCCTTCCCTTATCCTCCCCCTAAAACATATTTTTACTTCCTGTCAATCATTTTGATAATTAGTTCATTATTTGTTCAGGGGAGTTACACCTTTGGACTCTTCCTCTAAATGTACTATCCTTTAATTACTTTGTGTATATTTGCTAGGGCTTGCATATATTATCAAGCATGCTTGTATGTATGTATGTATGTATGTATGTATGTATGTATGTATTGACTGATTGATTGATTGATTGATTGTGGGTCACAGGGCTTGAACTCAGCCTGGGCATTGTACCTGAGCTCTTCAGCTCAGGGCTATTGCCCTACCCTTGGAGCCAAAATCCACTTTCTATTTTCTAGAGGTTAATTGTAGATAAGATTCTTGGGTCCTTTTGTGCCCATGCTGGCTTTGAACCTTGTTCCTCAGATCTCAGCCTCCTGAGTAGCTAGGATTATAGTTGTGAGCCATGGCGTCCCACATGCTAATATATTAGATCAAACATCCATATATGAAAGAAAATGTGCCATCTGTCTTTAGCTGACTTTAGTTAACATATTTCTACATCCACCCATTTCTCTTTCAGAGAGATAAGTAAAATTCCATTGTATAATATGTATCATATTTTCTTGGTCCACTCATCTGCTGTAGAACATCTGGGCTCTTCCCACAACTTCTCTATCATGAAAAGTGCAGCAGTGAACATGGATGTGCAAATATCAGGGCCAGTGGTTCTATTGTGAAACCTGTTCTGGGAGGCATGCATTGATATCAACTAAGAGGAGGTACAGAATGACATAGGAGATTCAGGTTGCCATTATAGCTCGAGTCCATCTTACCAAAGGCTGCTGTGAAGCTTGTAGTGGTCCTCATTCGCAAAGATTTTTCTCCCACTTTGGAACTGACAGCTGAGGCGATATCATTATTGAGCTGACCTGGCTTGTCGGTTAGGATAATGCAAATAAAATGAAACTCTTATATCTTTTTCTATACAGTTATCCTCACTGGGTAACTTCAGTGCATTATGTCAGCTTCATCATTGGACTGTGGAACTCTCTTGGGGCCTTTTCTTAGTCTGTGGGTAGTTGTTAAATCATTGCTTTAAAGGAGAAACAAGAGCTGGGATACCCTAGTCAGCATCTTTCTGGTGCTATTTAGCATCCATGTGTTTGCATGTTACTGTGTCTTCTGAGCAGTTCTTTCCTTTATGGTATAATAAACTATTCCAGAACCATTTTGTCCTTTCCCTGCACAGCCTATGAGATTAACTCTATAAGGAACCAGTACTCCTGGAAAGGAGTTTGTTGTTCATTGGCAGAGTCCAAAATCTAGGTACTAGATATGCTTACTGCTGTCAGATTGTCACTGCTCTCAGGCCTGCCCTCTCAGTGGGAAGAGCATATGCATGTTTATACACTCACACATTTCCACTGCATTTGTAAACATTGATTATCCAACAATCTATCTAATATACTGAAAATTATTGTCATATTGGGGTACTGGAGATTGAACTCATGGCCTTCTATGTGCTAAACATATGCTTTACCATTGAATTAACTTTAGTTCGGGTACTGCAAATTATGATAACTGCTATTTCAGTTCAACAGTAAAACGTTCATTCTAGTTTTCTCTTTTTCCAAACCATTTTGAATATTCTTTTTTCATAACAAAAACCTGGCTTCAATTATTCTTAATATATTGTTTATATATAATTACTCCTATGAGCTGTCTCCCATTTCCTCTGTTACCTTCTGTACTTTAAGGATGTCTCTCTCCTACTCACTTTCTTTTTTTGTGCACCAGTACTCAGGTTTTAGTTCAGTTCCTGGGCACTGTATTCAGCAGTTTTGCTCAAGGTTGAACTCTATCACTTGAGCCAAAGATCCACTTTGTGGTTAGTTTTACATAAGGGCTTTTCTGCCCAAGCTGGCTTTAAACCACAATCCTCAGATCTCAGCATCCTGACTAGCTAGGATTACAGCTATAAGCTACCAGCACTCACCAGTTCCCTTTTAAAATTAGTGTATATTAATTATACAAAGGGATTGTATTATTTGCATATGTGCATATAATGTGCTCTGATCAAATTTATCCATTCTAATTCTTCTCTTATCCCTTTCTAAAGAATTTTTACAGTGTTTATTGTTCTATTTTCATATATACACATAAAATAGTTCAATCGCAATCATTTCTTTCACCCTCTCTTTTTAATTTGCCCCCTCCCACTGGCTTCCTCAAAATAGTCCCCATTTTTTTTGTGATTCCTGTATCTGTATTGTCCAGTAAAATGGTTCCTAGCTAGCCACAGGTGGCTACCAAATACACAAAATATGATCATGTGACTGAACTATCACCATCCCTATTTTGTAGTTGAGGAAATGAAGGCTCAACCACGGAGCTGGTGGGGGTTGGCAAATAGAGTTCCTAGGATGAAATGTCTTCTTGTCTGGTTCAAAAGACAAATCCTTTACCACCACAGTAGCCTCTTGTCCTTGTCTCCAAGGAGGATCTTTGACCCTTCAAAACCCAGACAGGTGGTCAGGTCATGTCTGCCTGGGTGGAAGGGTCTCACTTCCTGCCTGGCTCCATCTGGACCCAGCTGTGTGAGGCACCTGTGTTGTTCTATTGATAACAGTGTTTACCCTTCCAAAGCCAGAGCTATAAAAGGCAGTTTTCAAAGTCATTGCCTCAGAAGTGTCAATAAGAGAGGGAGTCCAGTTGTGATTTCTGAGGTGAAATGCTGCCTCTGGGTTATGGAAAAGTCTACTGGGATGTAATCTTGCTCCTATCACTGTGTGACATTACTTTGCACAAGTTTCATACTTTCTTTGGGTTGGGCCTTATAGTTATCATCAGCAGCAGCAGCAGCAGCATCATCATCAGCATCATCACCTCCATCATCATTAGTGTAAAGAGAGTGTGGGTCTTGGGGATCTTAAAGAGCTCTTCTTATTTTGTGTCCCCTACTTTACATCCTGGGTTAATGACCCTGAACTGCTTTATGAAGCAACCTTCCAAATAAAATCACCCCTAAACTTAAAACTATTAAAACAATTTTTTCTGAGATCTTCAACAATGTCACTATTGAGGCAGTACAGGTACTCATTAATATCTTGTAAAAAGTGATTTTGTAGCTTTTCTAAATGTATGAAAAAAAATCTTCCATGCTCAAACCTGGGCCCAGAGCTCCAGAAACATAAAATCACAGTCAGACCCCAGGATTCTACAATTCTCAGGAGCTTAGATATGCTTGTCATTTTTTAGGCCTAAATTCTACATCTGCCTGTTTATATTCTAATTTTTATGTTTGTGAGCTTCCTTTCCTCACCTTATTCCTACTTCCCAAGATTGTTTCTACTTCTATTTACTTGTTCCCTCTGTGTATGAGTAATAGTTGATTTTTTTCATATATTTTTATTGTGATTAATGGAAGGGTTACATTATATTCACCAGATAGAAGGTACATTACTTCACACATATTGATACCCTTTCTCATGTCATGGTCCCCATTTCCCTCCTCCTCTCCCCCCCTGCACAACTTGATTTCCCCCCTTCCCTCTCCTATTTCAAATAACCAATTAAGCATACATACAATATATCAGATAAGAAGGTGAAATATTTAACAATATGAGATAACCAAGGGACAGTAAAAGAGATGAGAGATAATATAGTATATTAAGGATAACAATCACTCATTATATGGTTTTTGTTTCTATATCCTGGAGGTCCTTTCATTTAGCATCATACTATATGGCCTTATGTATCTAGATTTTGATCTATTGTGAATCTCTGTTAGGAGAGCCCAAGGTTTCTACTGATTATGACAGATGAGGGAAACCATTGAGCCTATGTTCCTTTGAGTCTGGCTTACTTCAAATAATTGATCTTTTTTGTGCTGGTTCTGAGGCTTGAAAACTCAGGACCTAGCCTCTGTCTCTAAGCTTTTATACTCTATTACTTAAGCTACAGCTCCATTTTTGGCTTTTTAGTGGTTAATTGGAAATCAGAATCATGTGGACTTTCCTGCGTTGGCAGTTCTCAGATCTGTCTCTTGAGTATCTGGAATTACAGGGATGAGCCACTGATATCTTGCAAGAAATACTTGATTTTCTTTAATTTTAATTTTTTATTGTAAATTGTTAGAGAGGTTACAGTTACATAAGTCAGGGTTCAGTACATTTTTTGAAATGCACTCCATTGTAATATTTTTGAAATGTTAACCTCTTCCCTTGTTTTCACCTGGTTTTTCCTCCCACCACTCTTCCCCCACAAGTTGTATAGTTCATTTTCAACATAGACTCTAGTGAATATCACTGCTGAATCAGTTTTCCCTTTGTCCCACAATTTATGTGCTTCTCTTGCCTTTCTCCAAATCAGATAAACTTAAATGCAAGACAGAATATAGAGAAATCAAAGATAGCGACAAAAGGGGAAAAATCAGAAAAAGGGGGGGGCAGAAAAAAGTAAAATAAAAAAAACCACTTGTTTCCATTTCTTGGATCTCATTTTGATAAGCATCATTTTATATGATTATTGGCACATAGCTGTTGAGCCCTTGTGATCCTCTCCTAAGAATATTCTCATTTGGTTTCACTACGTTAATGTTTACAGTCCTGTTTATACAAGAGTGATTACATGGAGTTTCATCAGAGAAAGTACTCAATTCTCAGAGTTTCTTTACTCTGAAAAATTAGACAATTTTAAAAACAAAATTCTAAAATACAAGTATTAACTGCTACAGTTAAAGTACACAAAAATTGCTTGAACATTATAGGTTGATTGATATCTAGATGTCTCTAATATAATCCTTTATAGATAATTTTATGAAGTTCTGAGTAAACAAAAACTAAACTGTAAAGCAAATTAAACATAATTAGCTTCCATTTGTAAGTGTTCATGTGCTTTTATTTTTTTGCCATTTAAAAAAGAAGTTTATGAATACAACGCATTTTGATCAAGATCACCCTTTTCACTATTCTTACCCCTCCCTCCCTTTTCTCACTTTGCTTAATTTTGTAGAATATACATTGAATTCTTTTTTTTGCCAGTCCTGGGCTTGAGCTCAGGGCCTGAGCACTGTCCTTGGACTTTCCCAAGGCTAGAGCTCTACCACTTGAGCCTCAGCACCACTTCCGGCTTTTTTCTATGTATGTGGTACCAAGGAATCGAACCCGGGTCTTCATGCATGCTAGGCAAGCGCTTTAACCACTAGGCCAAACTCCCGGCTATACGTTGAATTCTTGACTGCATTCTCCCCTCTTCCTCCTCATTTGTTTACCCCTCTCCCTTTGACCCCACATTATCCCTTTCAAGGACGTACTTTCTAGCATTTATTTTGTTGAACTTTGCCTTTCCAAGAAATTACATTATTTGAGTTCTCCCTTGACTCTAACAGATTTCAATTAATAAGTTTGTGTACATGTGAATACCATCCAGACATATTTTTAATATATTTTTATTGTAATTAATAGAAGGGTTACATGATATTTGCCAGATAAATGGTGCATTAATTCCCATACATTGATACCCTTTCACATGTCTTGGTCCCCATTTCCCTTCCTCCCTCCCCCACCCATATTTACTTATATCTTTATAAGCTACTTCTAGCTTCTACATATAAAGGAAAATATGCATCCTTTATCTCCCTGGGCCTGACTTACTTCACTCAGCATATTTTTTTCTATGTCTTTCCATTTCTTTGCAAATAAAACAATATCATTCTTTCTAATGGATGAGTAAAATTCTATTGTGTATATATACCATTTTTTCTTGATACTTTTTTCCAAGGCAGAATATCTCTAGGTAGTCCAGTTGGACTCAGAACTTACTTATGATCCTTCTGTTTTTTTTTCTTTTTTCTTTTTTTTTTTCCCAAGCGCTGAGTTTAGAAGTGCTCAGACTGGAAGTGTGCATGACAATACCCAGCAGTTAATTTCCATTTAAAGTAAACATATCCACAGACACTTCTAAAAGGTTGAAAGAAGTATTTTGAAGTCAAACAATGAAATGATTAGAAATAATTGTTGGGTGTTCAGCTTCGGCTGGTGCATGTTAAAAAATTAATTTCATAGGTTAATTGGGACATGGTGATGCTTTGTTGGATAGTACTTTCTTGTTTAATGAGAAGTAAGAAATTCTTCTATTGTGAGCATTTATTTGGAGCTGGGAATATAGCCCTAGTAGTAGAGTGCTTGCCTAATAGCACCCTGAGTTCAAAACAAAAAATAAACCAATTTCTTTTTTTTTTGATATTAAGACTGAAAATTACTTGTGGCTTGCATAAACTGATGAAGTAGGAACTACTGTAGTGTGACAAATTGTGACAATTCAAGTGGTGAATGCTCTGAATATCAGTGTCATGATATATAAAATGAGACTATGACAACATGATTTAAAAGATTCCTTTAGGGGCCGGGAGTTTGGCCTAGTGGTTAAAGTGCTTGCCTAGCATGCATGAAGACCCGGGTTCGATTCCTCGGTACCACATACATAGCAAAAAGCCGGAAGTGGTGCTGAGGCTCAAGTGGTAGAGCTCTAGCCTTGAGAAAGTCCAAGGACAGTGCTCAGGCCCTGAGCTCAAGCCCAGGACTGGCAAAAAAAAAAAAAAAGATTCCTTTAATCCAATAATTCCTAGTCACCAATTTAGAAATTTCCTGGACACATTCAAGGTGGTTATATGTGTGTGTATGTATGTATGTATGTATGTATGTATGTATGTATGTATGTATATGTGTGTGTGCATATATATATATATTACTTCTTTCTCTTTAAAATTTGGAATCTTATAATTTCATTTTGATTGTTTTGGCTTGCTTTAATGATTCACCATTAATTTTGCATTTCCTTTAGAGTTATCTTTAGTATTGAGTTTTACTTCATTGTAAAACTTTTATTGAAACAAAGAAAATGGCCAGTTTGTATCCGAAATTCTTCCGAGTGCAAACTCATTCAACTACTATGGAAAGCAGTAAGGCAGTTCCTCAAAAGACTAAATATAGAACTCCCCTATGACCCAGCAATTCCACGACTTGGCATTTTCCCAGTTGTCCAGAAACAAGAACATACTAAATCCACTAGCACAATGATGTTCATTGCAGCACTATTTACCATAGCAAAGATAGGGAACAAACCCAGATGCCCCTCAGTTGATGAGTGGATCAACAAGATGTGGTATTTGTACACAATGGAATTCTATGCTCCTGTCAGAAAGAATGACATCGCCCCATTTGTGAGAAAATGGAAAGACTTAGAAAAAATCATATTAAGTGAAGTAAGCCAGACTCAAAGGAACTTAGGCTCAATGGTTTCCCTCATTTGTCATAATCAGTAGAAACCTTGGGCTCTACTAGCAGAGATTTACAATACAACAAAACCTAGATACTTCAGGCCATATAGAATGACGCTAAATGAAAGGACCTCCAGAATATAGAAACAAAAGCCATATAATGAGTGATTATTGTCCTTAATGTACTATGTTATCTCTAATCTCTTTTGCTGTCCCTTGCTTATCTAATTTTCTTACAGTATTTTACCTTGTTATCTGATATATTGTATATATGCATATTTAGTTATTTGAAGTCGGGTAGGGAAGGGAGGAAAAAAAGATAAGGGGCTGGGGTGGGGGGAGGGAAATGGAGACCAAGACATGAGAAAGGGTATCAAGGGTTGTGAAGTAATACAACTTCTATCTGGTAAAGATAATGTAACCCTTCTAATAATTACAATAAAAACATATGAAAAAAAGAATTGCTGGTGTGTGTATGTATGTGTGTGCTCTTGGTCATGTGTCTGCTTCGCATATGCACATGCATATGCTTGCTTCTACTGGGACTTGAACTCAGGCTTTCCTTTTTTTTATCAGTCATGGGACTTGAACTCTGGGTCTGGGCATTGTCCCTGAGCTCTTCAGCTCAAGGCTACTGCCCTACCCCTTGAGGCACAGCACCACTTCTAGTTTTCTGTTGGCTAACTGGAGATAAGAGTCTCACAAACTTTCCTTCCTAGGCTAACTTTGAACCACAATCCTCAGATTTCAGCCTCTTGAGTAGCTAGGATTACAGGCGAGAGCCTTTGTACCTGGCTTAAGACTTCACCCTTTCTCTTGACTTCTTTGCTCATGACTATCACTTTACCACCTGAGTAATGCTTCCAGTTCCAGCTTTTTGCTGATGTGTTTCTTGAGGCTAATACTTCAAATCCTAGCTAGTCAGGGAGCTGAGATCTGAAGATCAGGGTTCGAAACTAGCCTGGGCAGGGTCTCTCCCTTATTCTCCAATTAACCAACAAAAAGATGGAAAACTTGAAATGGAGCTGTTTGTTCTACCCTTGAGCCAAAAAGCTCAGTGACAGCTCCCAGGGACTGAGCTCAAGACCAGCACACACATAAAAAAATTATTCAGATTTATCTGCCTGAGCTGCCTCCAAACTGCAATTCTGTGATCTCAGTGTCCTGAATACAAGCTGCGACTATGAGTCTGAGTCATTGATATCTCATTAGTTGCTTTAAAATATTTAATTAATATCCAGCAAGTTTTTTGAGCACTCTCATTTTTATCAACTCTGCCCATGGAGTCTTTTAAATTGTTTATATTTATGTGTGTGTGTTTTTTTTACTGTCCTTTTTTTCTCTGGGTCTTTTGCAATATATTTCAGATAATGAATTAACTGGAGGATAGAGATCTTTTAATATATGCTTGGTTGGCTTGTGGTAGAGTGCTTGCCTAGCATACACAACGACCCGGGCTCAATTTCTTGGTACCACATACCTAGAAAAAAGCCGGAAGTGATGCTGTGGCTCAAGTGGTAGAGATCTAGCCTTGAGAAAGCCCAAGGACAGTGCTCAGGCCCTGAGCCCAAGCCCAAGACTGGCAAAAATTTTTAAATATGCTTGGTTAAGTAAGTGGGTATTAAATTGAATATCCAACTATACAAAAAGAGACTCTTGAATGATGTTGGGAGGAAATAAAACTACCTTGTGCAATGTTAGAAGTGGTAAATGAGGGCCAGGAGTTTGGCCTAGTGGTAGAGTACTTGCCTAGCATGCACGAAGACCTGGGTTTGATTCCTTGGTACCACATAAAAAAAGCTGGAAGTGGTGCTGTTTCTCAAGTGGTAGAGCTCTAGCCTTGAGAAAGCCCGAGGAAAGTGTTCAGGCACTGAGTTCAAGCCCCAGGACTGACAAAAAAAGAAGTGGCAAATGAAATGTAAAGGGAATAAAGGGCTGAATTGTAGTACTGGGATAATTACGTGTATGTCAGGATTAGGCCAGTAAGAATGAACTATCATTTCATAATTGAGATATTTTAGTTTATTTGGAAGATTTAGGTGATAGAACCCTGTCATTAGGAAGATTATATTTTTGAATCTAAAGGTCAATGCAAGTATTTAGAATGTGTATTTTTGATGGGCTTAAGGGCTTGACAAGGGACCTAAAAATCTAGGGCAGGAAATCTCATAATGAGAGGAAATGATCAGGTAAATGTTGGAGAAGATCTAATGGAGTGTTATTTATTTCGAATGAACTAATAAATTCAGTAATTCAACTTCTTTTTCCCCCAGGTATCTTTCTTACACCTCAAACCTAGAATAGGACTCATTGTACACTGACATAAAGGCAGAAAGTAATGCTATATTACTAATCAGAGGTAAAGAAAAAAATATTTGGAAAACTGAATATATATTTTATATCTTTGAGCACATGAGAAATAACTAATGAGCTATGTTAATTATTGCTGAAACATCTTAGAATTAGAGAAGGATGAGTAAGGGAGGAGTTGGAACACAAATGTTTTTAAAGTTAAGTCAATAATCACTCAATTATTTCTTTTCTTTATAATTAAGTAAAATATAAAAATACATACTCTGTTCCCTGTAAAGTTTTCAAAGATAAAATCAGTAAGAAAAGAACACAAATGTGGGACTGAAGAAAATAAAAATTTTGTTTCTTCAAATTTTCAAAACATAACTTACATAGTAAATTGCAGAAAATGAAATTATTTAAATACTAAGTCAAAGGCATATTCTGAACTTAGTGGTGTGTAGCTTTAATCAAAACACTTGTGGGGCAGAGGCAAGAGGCTCAAAAGTTGAAGTAAGATGCTGTGTCAAAAACCAGTAAACAGGGGCCAGGAGTTTGGCCTAGTGGAATAGTGCTTGCCTTGCATGCACAAAGACTTGGGTTTGATTCCTTGGTACCACATACATAGAAAATAGCTGGAAGTGGTGCTGAGTCTCAAGTGGTAAAGCTCTAGCCTTGAGAAAGTCCGAGGACAGTGCTCAGGTCCTGAGCTCAAGCCTAGAACTGGCAAAACAAAATAGCAGTAAACAGGGGCTGGGAGTTTGGCCTAATGGTAGAGTGCTTGCCTAGCATACATGAAGACCTGGGCTTGATTCCTTGGTACCACATACATAGAAAAAAGCTGGAAGTGGTGCTGAGGCTCAAGTGGTAATGCTGTAGCCTTGAGAAAGTCCAAGGACAGTGCTCAGGCCCTGAGCTCAAGCCCAGGACTAGCAAAAAACAAAACAAAACAAAAAACAATAAACAGAATTACAGGCCTCATATTGACCTGTAAAATTGGTGATCAAGCTGATTTTAATCAATGATAGCAACTGAGATTTTGTTTTTAGTTTTGTGTGTATGTGCTGGTGCTGGGGCTTGAATTCAGGGCCTATGCACTGTCCCTGAGCTTTGTTGTTTGAGGCTAGTTTTATACTACTTGAGCCATCAGGCAACTTCTGGATTTTTGGTGATTAATTGGAGATAAGGGTCACAAGGACTATCCTACCCGAGCTGCCTTTGAACCTTGATCCTAAAATCTCAGTCTCTCGAGTAGCTAGGATTATAGGCATGAGCCACAGCACCTGGCACAGTTAATTTATTTATTATTAACATAATCTCATCTTGTTCTTGAAAAGTAGTAATAGGTTGGAGTTATAATTTCTGAGATATTTGATTTTACAGTGGCAGGTTGTTACTGGAGCATTCATTCTGTATTACAGTGGACTTACAGATCTACCTTTTTTGGAATGTTTTTGTTACTGTATACTGATTAAATAAGGTGACTATCTTTCTCCTCTCTCCCTTCCTCTTACCCTCTTACCCTCCTTTCCCTTCCTCCTTCTGCCCCTTCTTTCCTTCCTTTTTGGATGTGCTAGAGATGGAATTCAGGGCCTTTCCTGTGCTAGGCAAGCACTTTACCACTGACTCATACCTGCCTCCGGTCCAGCATATTTCTTTAAACGTATTTTTATGAATCTTTATATCTCCTTTGAAATGTTTCACAAGGTCAGGGATTTCGTCCATTTGTTTGCTGACGTACCTTCAGTTCCTAGATAATGCCCAGTTGATAGGAGATGCTTAGTCAATAGTTACTCTGAATATATAAATGAGTCAGTGGAGCAGTATTGGTAATAAAAACATTTTTGGTCATTGTATTAAAAATGCTGCATGTCTCTTCAAAGATCTTTTACTCTTTTAATAGCTTCATTATAATTTTGCTATTATTTTGAATTCTTTTCTCCCCAGGAAGTAGCACTTAATGTTAGTACACTTGAAGGAACTGTGAAGGCAGAGACAAATACTGAGGAAATTGAATAAAGGCTTAATACACGTAAATGTTCGAAAATTTTATTTTCCATTTACCTCCATTTAAGTTCTGTTTCAGGCCTCTCTGAAGCAAAGGTATGTGAGCTACTTGATTCTAGTGTAGTTACATAATTGAGGTGACCCTGTCTGAAACTCTGGGGTCTAGGGCATGTAATGAGTTAAACTGGTTTTTTTTTCTGAAATGTTATACATACCAATGGATTCTTGCAGGAATACATTAACAAGAGTATTCTTTGTTTTGGATTCAAATATACACTAGGTCTGATGTGCTCAGGCATGCATATTGAATTTATCCTTTTTGAATGTGGTGCACTAAACTTTTGAACAAAAACAGGTCTTGGAATGTTATTTGTCAATTAATTGTCTCAGATTTCAAATTCTTAATTGAGGCTCTGCGCCTGTAGTCTTGCTCAGATAAGACTTAAAAGGACTCCTTCCTTCATATGACTAGAATCCAATTCTGGATAGGTGATTATTTTTCAATAAAGGAGAGACATTTAGATAAATTATTAGGATTAAGAAATCATTTTTATATAATTATTTTGTGAGACAACATTCTGTAGAACATGACACCATTGCAGAATCAGGATGCTGAATAACCCTTAAGAATATTTCCCTAGATTAACTCCAAGCGGATCAAAGACCTTGAGGTAAAAGCACATACACAGAAAACTTCACAAGGAATAAGTGATACACTAGATCTCCTTGGCACAGGCCGAAAATTTCTTAACAAAGACCCAGAAACACAACAAATCAAAGAATATTTGGATAAATGGGACTGCATTAAACTGCAGAGCTTCTGTATGGCAAAGGACATAGCTAGCAAGCTAAATAGAAAGCCTTCAGAGTGGGAGAAGATTTCCACTAACCATACAACAGAAAAAGGCATCATATCTAAAATATATAAACAGCTGAAAAAAAATGAATCGCTCTAAAACTAACCTTCAAAGAAACAGGCATCCCATTAAAAATGGGCCAAAGACTTAAAGAGAGTCTTCTCTGAAGAAGAAATAAGAATGGCTTATAGACACATGAACAAGTGCTTGATATCTCTGGCCATAAAAGAAATGCAAATCAAAATCTCTGAGATTCCACCTCACTCCATTTAGAATAGCCATGATCAAGAAATCCAATAACAACAGATGCTGGCAGGGATGTGGCCAGGAGGGATCACTACTGCACTGTTGGTGGGAATGTAAACTAGTTGAACTACTATGGAAAGCAGTATGGTGATTCCTAAAAAGACTAAACATAGAGCTCCCCATTTACCCAGAAATTCCACTCCTTTGCATTTACCCAATTGTCCAAAAACAAGGACTTACTAAAGCCACTAGCACAACGATGTTCATTGCAGCACCATTTACCATAGCAAAGATATGGAACCAACCCAGATGCCCCTCAGTAGATGATTGGATCAAGAAGATGTGGTATTTATACACGATGGAATTTTATGCTGCCATCAGAAGGAATGACATTGCCCCATTTGTAAAGAAATACAAAGACTTGGAAAAAAATCATATTAAGTGAAGTAAGCCAGACCCAAAGGTACATAGGCTCGCTCAGTGGTTTCCCTTGTTTGTAAATAATTAGTACAAAGCTTGGACTCTCCTAGAAGAGGATTACAATAGCTCAAAACTTAGATACAAAAGGCAATATACGATGAGGCTAAATGAAAGGACCTCCAGGATATGGAAACAAGAGTTATATAATGTGTGATTGTTGTTCTTAATGTACTGTGTTATTTCTCTTTTCTTTTTTTGCCCTTTTTTAAATCTCTTATTGTTACTGTATCTGACTTTGTTACCTGGTATATTGTATATAGGTTTTTTATTTTAAATAGGAAAGGAAAGGGGGCAAAACAAGATAAGGGGAGGGGGTGGGAGAAGAGAAACAGGGATAAAAACATGAGAGGGGGTATCAATGTTTGTGAAGTAATACACCTTTTATCTGGCAAATATAACTATAACACTCCTAATAATTACAATTAAAAATCAATCAATAAAAAGAATATTTTCCTAGAAAATATCACGACAGAAATTCCCAAGATCCAGAGCATCATAAGGGAATACTTTTCAAACTTTTATTCCAACAAATTTGAGAATCTGGAAGAGATGGAAGAATTTCTAGCCATTGACATACCCATACTAAACCAAGAACATCTAAACCAACTAAACAGACCTATTGCAAGTATTGAAGTAGAAATGGCAATAAGATACCTCCTAGCCAAGAAATGCCCAGGACATGATGGATTCACAGCTGAATTCCATAAGGCCTTCAAAGCAGAGCTCACACCAATACTCTTCAAACTCTTCAATGAAATTGAAAGCGAAGGCTGTTTATCAAACTTATTCTATGAAAACAGCATAGCGCTTATCCCAAAACCAGATAGATACTCATCAAAGAAAGAGAACTATAGACCCATTTTTTTAATGAACATTGATGCAAAACTTCTCAACAAGTACTGGCCAATCAACTTTAACTACTCATGAAAAAATATAAACAATGGGTCAGGAGTTTGTCTTAGTGGTGGAGTGCTTTCTTAGCATGCACAAAGACCTGGGTTCGGTTCCTCGGTACCACATACATGGAAAAAAGCCAGAAGTGGTGCTGACGCTCAAGTGGTAGAGCTCTAGCCTTGAAAAAAATCTAAGGACAGTGATCAGGCCCTGAGTTCAAGCCCAGGACTGGCAAAAAAATTATACACTATGATCAATACACTATGATCAAACAGGATTTGTCACAGGGATTCAAAGCTGGTTCAAAATACACAAGTCAATTAATATAATGCACCACATCAACAGGAGCAAGGACAAGAACCACATGATCATCTCAATAGACACAAAAGAAAAGCATTTGAGAAGATCCAACACTCCTTTAGGCCAAAAGCTCTGGAGAAAGGTGGAATCCATGGAGCATTCCTCAGTATAATATAGGCTGTGTATGACAAACCTACAGGTAGCATTATACTTAATGGCGAAAAGCTAAAGCCATTTCCTGTAAAATCAGGAATGAGACAAGGATTCTCACTCTCTCCACTCCTCTTTAATAAAGTATTAGAATTCCTACCCAGAGCAGTCAGGCAAGAAGCAAGCATAAAGGGGATCCAAACAGGGAAAGAGGAAGTGAAACTTTCCCTCTTTGCAGATGACATGATTATGTATTTAAAGAACCCTATAGACTCCAGTCCAAAATTGCTTCAGTTTATTTGAAACATTAGCAAAATAGCAGGGTATAAAATTAATCCTAAAAATCGGTGGCTTTCCTGTATGCCAACAACGAAAAGAGGGAGGCAGAAATCAAGAAAGCAACTCCTTTTGCAATAGCGTCGAAGAAAATAAAGTACTTAGGAATTAATTAAGGACGTAAAGAGCCTTTATGATGAAAACTTTAAAACCTGAAAAAGGAAATTAAAGCAGAACTGGGGAAGTAGAAAAACCTCCCATGTTCCTTGATTGGAAGAATTAACATTGTGAAAATGGCAATCTTGCCAAGGGCTATCTACAAATTCAATGCAATACCCATCAATATCTCAATGTCATTGTTTAAGAAAATAGAGGAAGGAATCCAAAACATCATTTGGAATAATACAAGACCCCTATAGTAAAAAAAAAAGAACAATTGCAGAAAGATCAGCGCTGGAGGAATATCAATACCAAATTTTAGACTCTATTACAGAGCTATAGTAACCAAAACAGCTTGATACTGGCACAAGAACAGGCCTGAGGACCAATGGAATAGAACTGAAGACCCAGAAATCAACCTACAGACCTATGGCCACTTAATCTTTGATAAGGGAGCCAAAAAAATAGGATGGAAGAAGTACAGACTTTTTAACAAATGGTGCTGGTAGAATTGTTTAAGCACCTGCAGAAAACTAAAGTTGGATCCTGTACCAGAATTAATTTCAAAAGGACCAAAGACCTTGAGGTAAAAGCAGATACCCTGAAAACTTTACAAGAAGGAATAGGAGATACACTAGGTTTCCTTGGCACAGGTTGAAACTTTCTCAATAAAAACCCAGAAACACGGGGCTGGGAATTTGGCCTAGTGGTAGAGTGCCTGCCTAGCATGTACGAAGACCCAGGTTCGATTCCTCGGTACCACATGCATAGAAAAAAAGCTGGAAGTGGTGCTGAGGCTCAAGTGGTAGAGCTCTAGCCTTGAGAAAGTCCAAGGACAGGGCTCAGGCCCTGAGCTCAAGCCCAGGACTGGCAAAAAAAAACCCCAGAAACACAACAAATTAAAGAAAGTTTGGACAAATGAGAGTGCATTAAACTGCAGAGCTTCTGTATAGCAAAGGACATAGCTAGCAAGTTCAATAGAAAGCCCACAGAGCGCGAGAAGACCTTCATTAGCCATACATATAGACAAGGGACTTATATCTAAAATATACTTACTGCTGAAAAAATTGAATCATTCAAAAACAAATCCCCAAAGAAATAGCCATCCCATTAAAAGATAGGCTAAAGACTTCTGTGAAGAGGACATAAGAATGGCCTATAGACACATGAAGAAATGCTCGACATCTCTGGCCATAAAAGATAAGCAAATCAAAACAACTCTGAGATTCCACCTCACTCCAGTTAGAATGGCCATTATCAAGAACTCTAATAAAAACAGATGCTGTCAGGGATGTGGCCAGAAGGGAATGCTACTACACCATTGGTGGGAGTATAAATTCATTCAACCACTCTGGAAAGCAGTATGGTGATTTCTCAAAAGACTAAACATAGTGCTCCCATATGAATCCTACTCCTTGGCATTTACCCAAATCTCCAGAAATAAGGACATAGTAAAGCCACTAACACAAAGATAGTTATTGCAGCATTATCATTTACCATAGCTAGGATATAGAACCAATCCAGATGCTCCTCAGTATGTGAATGTGACTCAGTATGTGAATAGTTCAAGAAGATGTGGTATTTATACACAATGGAATTCTATGTTGCCATTACAAAAAAAATGACATTGTCCTATTTGTAAGGAAATTAAAAGACTTGGAAAAAATTATATTAAGTGAAGTAAGCCAAACCCATAGGAACATAGAATCCATGGCCTCTCATCTGTAATAATTAGTACACATCTAGGATTCTCCTAACAGAGGATCACAGTAGCTCCAGGGCTATGTACATATGGTCATATAGGATGAGACTAAACACAATGAGCTCTAGGATATGGAAATAAGAGGTTTATATTTGTGATTGTTGTTCTCAATGTACTATGTGCAGTTATTTTTTCTGTATTTTTCCCCTATGGTTAATCTCATGTGGTTACTGTATCTGACTTTGTTACCGGGTGTATTGTATATACATTTATTAGTTTATTTGAAATAGGGAAGGGAAGGCAGGGGAACAAGATGATTGGGAAAGGGTGAGTGGAGTGAAAGGGGGTCAAAAACATGAGAAGGGGTATAATTGTTCAGGAACTAGTGTACCCACTACCTGATGAATATAACTGTAAATCCCTCTATACATTACCCCGACAATAAAAAAGAATAGTTTCCTTGGGCATAATTCACATAATTTTTGCTGCTTTCATCTTAAAGGAAACTTATATTAAAGGGAATGTTTGTTGCTGCTAAAGAGGGTCTACTAAATTAACCATATGCTTGAAGAATTCTTTGGGTCTGCTTCAAAATTCCAAATTTTTAAATTTTGTCTTAGTTTTTATTTATTTTATTATTTTTTGTGCAGGTTCTAGGGCTTGAACTCAGAGCCTGAGTGCACTGTCCCCGAACTTCTTTTGCTCTATGCTAGCACTTTAACACTTGAGCCACAGTTCTACTGACAGCTTTTAGATAGTGAAGATATTGGAGATAAGAGTCTCATGGCCTTTCTGGACCAGGCTGGCCTTGAATTGTGATCCTCAGATTGGAGCCTCCTGAAGTATTATAACTGTGAGCCACTAGTACCTGGCCCTTTTAATTTTTTTAAAGTCACACCTTTTCCCCATCAATAATAATTTTTTAGGTCTTTGTGTAAAGTTCCTACTTTAGTGGACCTGCATTCTGAAGCAATATAGTAGCCTATTATTTTGCTAGATTGTTATTAAGTTTCTCATTTACATTACACAAGACCTTCCAGATTCTGTTCATAATGCATTGTGATGTTTGCCATACTTGACTAGTGTCTCACCTTTTTTTTTTTGCCAGTTTTGGGGTTTGAACTCAAGGCCTGGACACTTTTTGCTCAAGGCCAGCATAGCACTCTGCCACTACTTGAGCCACAGCAGCACTTCTGGGTTTTTCTGTGTATGTGGTTCTGGGCAATCGAATCCAGGGCTTTGTGCATGCTAGGTGAGCACGTCACCCCTAGGCCACACTCCTGGCCCTAATGGCTCAACTTTAGTGTGCTGTAATTCCTCTTCATACAAATTGAGATGCTTTGGTAAGGATGGCTATTTTGATGTGCAGTACATATAAGATATGTTTTAAAGACAAAGACCGAACCGCTCTTGATACTTTTAACTTTAAGAAAATGACTCTGACACAGTTCTTTCTTTTTTATTACAGGTAGGATATCTTCATGTTCTCTGTTACAAGTTTGGAGTTCAAACCCACAAGCAAAATAAATTTGAAGAGAGTACTTTCTGGTTGAGGTAATGTAAACAAAAATGCATGCAAATTCAGGAATATTATTATAAATATCAGTTAATCATTACTGTAGAGTACTTCAGCATATTAAAACTTTGCTGACTTCAAAAGCCAATATACAAACTTTATTTACTACTTTAATATGTATTACCTATTATTATTATTGTTTTTGTTAATATTATTATTTTGGTGATACTGGGACTTGAAATCAGGGGCCTAATGCTCTCTGGGCTTGCTTGCTCTCAGCTTGTAAGCTACCACTTGAGTTATGCTGGCTAATTATAGATGAAGTCCCTTGGAATTTTTTTTCTAGGGCTGGCTTCAAACCATGATTCTCTGAATCTAAGCCCCTTGAGTAGCTAGGATTACACGATGAACCATGGATGAGTAACTTGCTTATTTTTCTTTCCTGCTGCCAGTTGATAGAAAAATGTGTTAGCTTCTTACTATATCATAAAAAAGTACTTCTCCTGTACTCCTTTGTATTTTCCTAAATGTGTAGCATTTTGTTGTTTTGGTACTTATTGCTGTTGTAGAATATAAAGTGTCAGAAGGGGTAGGATCACCCTTTGAGGAATTTTGGTATTTTAGTATTAGTCAAGTAAGTATATATTCATCACTTAGAATAGACTGAGTACCATATCAAGATTTATTTTATTGTGCTGAATATTTAACCATTAAAATAAAATACTTAGGAATAAACCTAACGAAGGAAATTATGGACCTTTACAACAAAAACCATGCAACTTTTCAGAAAGAAATTGAAGAAGACAGCAGAAGGTAGAAAGATCTCCATGTTTATGGATTGGCAAAATTAGTATTATGAAAATGGCTATACTGCCAAAGGCATTCTACAAATTCGTCAGACTCCCTGTGTCATTTTTCACAGAGAAAGAAAAATCAGTTTAAGGGCCAAGAGTGTAGCATAGTGGTACAGTGCATGAAGCCCTGGGTTGGATTCCTGGTACCATATACATAGTAAAAGCCAGAAGCTGTGCTGTGGCTCAAGTGGCAGAGCACTAACCTTGAGGAAAAAGTGTCCAAGGACAGTTCTGAGGCCCTGAATTCAAGTCCTAGTACTGGCAAAAAATAAAAAAGAAGTCCAATAATTCATATGGAAACACAAAGAGCCCAAGTAACCAAAGCAACCCAGGGCCCAAAAAGCAATGATGCAGGAACTAGCATTCCAGACTTCAAATTGTATTACAGAGACACAGAGCTTGATAGTGGCACAAAAATAGATCTGAACACCAATGGAATCTACTAAAACTCTGAAATAAATCCATATGCCTATAGCTATCAGATATTTGACAAGAGAGTAAAAAACATGGTTGGGAAAAAGAAAATCTCTTCAACAAATGGTGTTACGAAAGCTGGACATCCATTCTGAATACTGCAACTGGACCTCCCTGTGTATTATCATATACTAATGTCAATTCAAAATGAATCAGAGATCTCAATGTATGAACCTAAACTTTGAAACTACTGCAGGAAAGAGCAGGGGGAACACTAGAACTTACTAGGAACTTCTTAAGTAGAATTCCATGGGCTCAGCACAATGGAGAGAGAAGTGACAAATGGGAATGCATGAAGCTAAAAAGGTTCTACATAGCAAAGAATATAGTTACTAAGCTAAAAAACACAAACACACAAAAATCCAGCCTACACAATGAGAGATGTATTCCAGCTATTTGTCTCAAAAGGGCCTAATAGCTACAATATATAAAAAGTTCACTTAAACCCTTAAAGAATCAATAACCCAATTAATAAATGGGCCAAGGAGTTAAAGAGAAACTTCTCAGTAGTAAAGAATGACCAATACACACATGAAGAAATGGTCAGTGTCTCTAACTATAAAGGAAATGCAAATCAAAACAAGATTAAGATTCCATCTCATTCCAGTCAGACTATCAATCATCAAGAATATGAAAAACAACATACTAGTGAGGTTGTGCGGATGAAGGGAAGGAATCCTATTAAACTGTAAGGTAACCACTCTATCAGTAAGGATATTCCCCATAAGACTAAAAATAGGTCTGGGAATTAGGCCCAGTGGTAGAGTGCTTGCCTAGCATGCACAAAGACATGGGTTTGATTCCTTGGTACTACATAAATAGCATAAACCAGAAGTGGTACTGTGGTTCAAGTGGTAGAGCTCTAGCCTTGAGAAAGCCCAAGGACAGTACTCAGGCCCCAAGTTCTAGCCCCAGGAAGAGCAAAAAAAACCAACTGAAAATAGAACTACCCTATTATACAGCATGAACATTTTTAGGTATCTATCCAAAAGGCTACAAGTCAGGGTACAATAAAGACGCTCATGTTCATCATAACCAAGTTATAGAAATGGTCCAGATGCCATACAATGAATGAATGGAACAAGAAAATACACACACACACACACACACACACACACACATATGTATGAGTATACAGACATATAAGTGTGAGTATAAATACATATACACATGTATATGTATACATTACATATAAGAATACATGTGAATGGACAAAGGTGCTTTAAATATACATGATTATGGAGTAAAATAAATTTACTTATTTAATTAAGCATTTATCATTTAGTTCTAGTTACTTGAAGGTGCTTTGAAATAGGATTATTGAGATGAAAGTATTTGGTCTATACAGCTCCAACAAAATACTTATGCAAACAACTTATTTGTATAAAAGACTTTTCAGAACTTTAAAACGCTGAAAAAGTAAATTAAAGCAGAATTGAGGAAATGAAAAAAACCTCCCATGCTCATGGATTGGAAGAATTAACACCACAAAAATGTCAATCTTGCCAAGGGCTATCTACAAATTCAACACAATACCTATCAATATCCCAATGTCATTCTTTAAAGAAATAGAAGAGGCAATCCAAAATTTCATATGGAATAATAAAAGACCCTGAATAGCCAAAACACTTCTTAGCAGAAATAACAGTGCAGGAGGAATTTCAATACCAAACTATATGTGACCAAAACAGCTTGGTACTGGCACAAGAACAAGCCTGAAGACTAATGGAATAGAACTGAGGACCCAGATACTAACCCACAGACCTATGGCCACCTAATTTTTGATAAGGGGGCCAAAAAATAGAATGGAAGAAAGACAGCCTCTTCAACAAGTGTTGCTGGCAGAACTGGTTAAGCACCTGCAGACAACTAAAGTTGGAACCTTCTTTGTCACCCTGAACTAGGATTAACTCCAAATGGATCAAAGACCTGGAGTAAAAGCAGATACACTGAAAACTTTACAAGAAGATATAGGAGATACACGAGGTCTCCTTTGCACATGTTGACATTTTCTTAATAAGAACCCAGAAACACAACAAATTAGAGAAAGTCTGGATAAGTGGGACTGCATTAAACTGCAGAGCTTTTGTATGGCAAAGGACATAGCTAGCAAACTAGAAAGCTTACGGAGTGGGAGAAGATCTTCACTAATCATACAACAGACAAAGGCCTCATATCTAAAATATATCAACAGTTCAAAAAATTGAATCACTCCAAAACTAATCTCCAAAGAAACAACCATCCCATTAAAAGATGGGCCAAAGACTTAAAGAGAGTCTTCTCTGAAGAAGAAATAAGAATGGCCCATAGACACATGAAGAATTGCTCAACATCTCTGGTTGTAAAAGAAATGCAAATCAAAACAACTCTAAGATTCCACCTCACTCCAGTTAGAATGGCCATAATCAAGAAATCTAATAACAACAAATGCTGGCAGGGATGTGGCTAGGAGGGATCACTACAACACTGTAAGTGCGAGTGCAGGCTTGTCCAACCACTATGGAAAGCAGTATGGCAGTTCCTCAAAAGACTAAATATAGAACCCCCTCATGACCCAGCAATTCCACTACTTGGCATTTTCCCAGTTGTCCAGAAACAAGAACATACTAATTCCACTAGCACAACGATGTTCATTGCAGCACTATTTACCATAGTAAAGATATGGAACCAACCCAGATGTCCCTCAGTTGATGAGTAGATGAACAAGATGTGGTATTTATACACAATGGAATTCTATGCTGCTGTTAGAAGCAACGACATCGCCCCATTTGTAAGGAAATGGAAAGACTTGGACAAAATCATATTAAATGAAGTAAGCCAGACTCAAAGGAACATAGGGTCAATGGTTTCCCTCATTTGTTATCATCAGTAGAAACCTTGGGCTGTCCTAGCAGAGATTTACAATAGAGCAAAACCTAGATACATAAGGCCATATAGTATGATGCTAAATTGAAAGAACCTCCAGGATATAGAAACAAAAGCCATATAATGAGTGATTGTTGTCTTTAATGTACTATGTTATCTCTCATGTCTTTTACTGTCTCTTGGTTATCTCATATTGTTACAGTATTTCACCTTATTGTCTGATATATTGTATATATTCTTATTTTGTTATTCGAAATAGGATAGGGAAGGGGGAAAACAAGATGAGGGGCTGGTGTGGGGGGGAGGGAAATGGGGACCAAGACATGAGAAAGGGTATCAATGTTTGTGAAGTAATGCACCTTCTATCTGGTGAATACAATGTAGCTCTTCTATTCATGACAGTAAAAATATATGAAAAAATAAAATAAAAAATAAAAACCAAAAAAAAAGATTTTCAGAGCCTATAGGTTAATGAAATTGTATAAAGAACTGTGAATGATAGGACAGGCTTATACAGGTATATTAATTTAGAATGCTTTATACAACTGGAATATATCTGAAAAAATTGTTTTCAATCCTGGGGTTTGAACTTAGGGCCTGAGCACTCTCCTTAGGCTTTCTCAAGGCTAGTGCTCTACCATTTGGGCCATAACACTACTTTTAAGTTTTTTTTTCTGTGTATGTGGTACTGAGGAATCGAAACCAGGGCTTCATGCAGTCTGGGCAAACCCACTACCACTAGGCTATGCTCCTGGCCTTGAAGTTTTTATTATTAATTACCCTTTTATAGGTTGAATTTGTTTTGTTTTGTTTTGTTTTGTTTTTTTGTCAGTTGTGGGGCTTGAACTCTGGGCCTAGGCACTTTCCTGAGCTCTTCAGCTCAAGGATAGCACTCAACCACTGTGAGCCACAGTGTCACTTCCAGTTTTCTGGAGGTTGATTGGAGATAAGTCTCACTGACTTCTCTGCCTGGGCTGGCTTTGAACCATGATCCTCAGATCTCAGCTTTCCTGAGTGGCTAGGATTAGAGGCATGAGCTACTGGTGCCTGGCAGTTGAATTCTTTAAAATGCACCCAAGAAATTAACCAGTTGAGCACAAGATTTTACTATAGATTTCTTTTGAATGAATATGAAATAATGAATATGAAATATGATTATGAAATACGGATATGAAATAATATGTGTGATGACCAAGTTCTATATTGTGTTATTTATGTGTTGTCTGATTATTGAATTTTATTGAGTTTCTTATGTATTCTGGACATTTACCCCTTGTTAGATAGTTTGCAAATACTTTCTTCTGTTTTGTATATTTTTTCTTCACTCTGATAATGGTTTGTTTGACTGTTCAGCACCCTTTGCTTTGTTAATGATATTTAAGCAGTTTATTCTGACAGCTCTATTTCAAGACTGTGAGAGCAGACTGATGATGGCTTGGGCCAAATACAGCTAGTAATCTGATGACCATTTTGGCTAATAGCGTCTCCTTCAGAGACCTGTATGAACTACAGGTCTCTGTATCAATGCTAGGTCATTTATCAACTGTTTCATAAACTAGAGTAAGTTGTTCTTGTATAGGATTAGCTTTGTTTCAAGAGTTATGAGAGGGTCTCTGTTTTGAAATGACATTATCTCCTTGAAGTCTCTGAGCTAGTTTGTGCCATAATGCCAAGTAACACATGCTGTTGGCATTGAGAAATGTTGAGACCTTGCTCAAGGCTTTTGGTTTGATATAATCCAACTTGTATATTGCTTTTGTTTTTTTTGTGGTTTTCCCTGCCCATTGCCTTGCCCATTCCAATGTTTAGAAACCATTTTCCTTATATTATCTTCCAGTTATTCTATAGTGTCAGCTTTGGTCCTTTAATGCATTTTGGGTAGAGATTTTATAGTAGGGATAAAGTTTCATTTTTCTGCACATGGATACTCAATTTTCCAAATATTATTTATTGATGTCATTCAGTACATGTTTTCATTGTCTTGTTTTAAAAAATCTAATGTCTGTTGATGTTTGGGTTTACTTCCGGGTTCTTTATTCTGTTCTATGTGACTTGACTTGGAGTGTCTCCATAAAGAGACATTTCTCAGAGTGGGGCATTTTTGCTGGTTCTGTTTGTTTTTATGCCTATACTGTTCTGTTTTGGCACTAAAGATTTGTATTATATTTAAAGTTAGATCATGTAGGGCCTCTTTTTGTTCTTTTTGGCTTAAGATTGCTTTAGCTACTAAAGTTTTCTTATAGTTTCATATGAATTTTATGGTTGTTATTTTATAGTTCTATGATAAATGTTATTGAAATTTTGACAAATTGCATTGAATATGTAGATCATTTGGGCAGTATGGACATTTTAATAATAGTAATTCTTATTCCATTAGTCCCTGAGTTTTTTCATCAATATATTACAGTTTTCTTTATAAAATCTTTTACCTTTTTGGCTAAATTTATTTCTAGGTGGTGTGTATGTGTATGCATGTGTGTGTGTGTGTGTGTGTGTGTGTGTGTGTGTGTGTGTGTGCATGTGTGCATGTGTGCATGTGTGTGCTAGTCTTGGGGTTTGAATTCAGAGCTTAGATGCTGTCCCTGAGCTTTTTTTTATCAAGGGTAGTATTCTATTATTTGAGCCACAAATTTACTTCTAGTTTATTGGTGGTTAATTGGAGATAAAAATCTTATGGACTTTCTTGCCCCAGCTGGCTTTTAACTCTAATCCTCAGATCTCAACCTCCTGCATAGTTAGGCTTACAAGTGTGAGCCATCAGTTCCTGGCTCACACAGATTCTTCAGAATGTAATTTTATTGTTATTATGAAGGTATTGTACAAAGGGGTTACCATAGTGAGTACATTGCTGTTTTGTACCCCTTCCTTTACTTTCCCCCAATGCACATAGATTTTAATTAATAAAATTTAATGGAGTTATTTGACTTACACTAGATATTTATATACATTCTTGAAGAGGAGAGTTCTCTGAAAGTTTATAACAATGCTAGTATTTCTCAGCCCTTTGTGTGGGGGATCTCTGTGCTTTCTTTTCCAGAGTATGTTTCTTTCCACTTTCACAGTTCTAAGTTTATATTATTTGTTTTATATTTTAAAACAAATATCATTTTTGCTAGATATTTTTAGATGTGAGTTGGTGACTGGACTGGAGGAGCAGTATGACAGAGGAATACTAAGATTTTTTGTGTGTTCTTTTTTGCCATTCCTTGGGCTTGAAATTAGGACCTGGGCACTGTCCTTGGACTTTCTCAAGGCTAGAGCTCTCCCCCTTGAGTCACAGCACCACTTCCTGCTCTTTCTATGTATGTGGTCCTGAGGAATTTAATCCAGGTTTTTGTTCATGCTAGGCAAGCACTCTACCACTAGGCAACACTCCTGTCCCAAGTAGTTAGTTTTAAGAGTCTGTGCTACTGGGATTTGAAATTGGCCCTGTGCTTGATGGACAGTTGCTTGAGCACTTGAATCACACCTGCAATCCTTGCAACAATTTTTTTAAATTTTTAAAATTTTCATTGTTATAAAGGTGATGTACAGAGGGGTTATTGTTACATAAGTCAGGTAAAGAGTACATTTCTTTTTTAAACAATGTCACTCCTTCCTTGGTTTTCTTCCAGTTTTTCTATACTGTCCTAACACACTTTTTAATTCTCTGAATACTAATGTGAAACATGTCTTAGTAGCTAACCTGAGTTAGTCCCTACTGATTACAAATATTTAATATCCAAAATGTAGTATCCCCAAAGACAACAAGTGTGGATTTTTCCCTGATTGTATAAATCCTTTTATATGCTTTATAAAATCAAAAGAATAAATTTTATTGCTTTCTAAATTTGTAGTTCTTAGTTTTAATGAACCTGAATTATGCAATTTGCGTGATATATTTAAAAGTGCTTTTATTTGCCATATGTAAGTTAAACCTAGGATAGTTTTATTATTACTCAGTTTTTACTATTGTTATGTATGAACATCACCAGAGGTCTTATAAAGAAAATATAAATGTTAACAGTCCATTATTAATGTTTGTATTAATGGTCAATTAAAATGAGCCCAATGAAAATTGATAGTAGTTTTAGATATTTAATATTAAGTTTTTATTTTCCTCCCACAGCCTCAGATCTTGACGATTTGATACTACTATGCACTGTAATCTAGGTTAAAAAATCTAAGAGGTGGAAGAACATCTTGACTAATTAACTGTGAACTTTTCCTACCTTTTTAATGTGTGTGTGTGGTGGGGGTTACTAGGTTTGAACTCAGGGCCTGCATGCTGTCCCTTAGCTTTTCTTTCAAGTCTGATGCTCCACCACCAATTTTAACTTCATTCATTACTATATACTGTAGGATCTGCCTCTTCCCTCAGCTTATTCTTTCTATGTATCCAAATACAGAATATGAAGGATTTACCCCCCCCCCACCCACATACACCCTGTTTTCTTAGGTGCATACAGATACCAGGCAGGCTGTAAGTGCAGACTGTCTGACTCCACCAGGGCAATATATCCAAGTCCAGCTGTAAACATTCAATTGTGGAGCCAACAGAGAAGCCCCCACCTCCCTTGACCTAGTGGCTTTTGCATTAACCTCTGCCTCCTTGCTTAGACCCCATAAAACCCAGCTCTTATCCCAGCTGGGACACCCAGTCTCCATGCCTACGGGAAGGCTATGTCCCTTGCTGCTGCTTTATCTCAAAAAATAGTCCTCGCCTGTAGAAGTTAGCTGGCCTGTTTCATTCCTTTCTCCTCCATTTTCATAACCTATACCAAAATGGCTTTGCCTGGAAAACATACTTACAGTGAGGAAAACTTAAGTGACATGACAGTAATTTGAAAAGTTAAAGTATTATACTACAATAGTTATTAATTATAAAAATGACCACATACAAAATCAATGTGTAATGGAAAATGGAATGTATTAGCACCATCTGGTGGAAATATGAAGAATCTAGTAATATCAATTTCTATACCAGTTATAATATAATGCAGTTAACAATTTAGAGCTAGGAGACATCTTATAGATCATCTGTTTCAGGAATTTAGAAACCATTTCTGTGATTCTTTTGAATTCTGTAAGGATAGCATCAAAATCTTCAAGAGGAAAAGAAAACTTACATAATTATATGAGATTATTTAGTTCTAAATACACAAATTAGGCTTTAAATCAATTTTCTTGCTTAATATTTTTTGTAAATTTTGTTTGAAAAATAAGATTTTTATGTTCAGAAAAAGCTTGAACAGGACTGATTTAGATCAATTTTAACTCTCTACAGATAAAGGAAGAACTATAGTGAGAGTAAGAAATTTAAGAGAACATAGTTGAGGCATTAGATTTAGGAACAGTCTTCCTCCAATAGTCAATGGGTCTTTCATTCTTGATTTTAATAATTTGAGTCTTATCTCTAGTTGTTTTAGTTATGTATCTAAAAGTTTTTCAATTTTGATCTTTTCAAACATCAAACTTTGTTCATTTTTTGTTGACTTTTCTCGATTGCTTTTCATTTATATATTTATTTCCACTCTAGTCTTTGTGATTTCCTTTCCTCTTTTCTTACTTTAGGTTTAGCTCGTTCTTATGTTTTCAAATTCTTGTAATGGAATCTTTGAATAGTGATTGAGATCATTTTTCCATATTAATGTTGAAACTTATAGCTGTAAGTTTTCCTTTAAACTTTGCTTTAGCTATAGCCTATAAGTTTTGGTGTTTTATAGTTTCTTTCTTATTCACATTAAGGTATTTTCATATATCGCATGTCATTTATTCTTTGGCTCATTGGTTGTTTAGGCATTTGCTGCTTAATTTCCATACTCATTAAATCACCAAATTTTCTTTTGTGTTTGATTTTTTCTTAATTCTATATGGACAAATAATGTAGTTCATTTAATTTAAACTTGGTTAAATCTAATATGGCTGTGTGTGATCAATATGTGTTCTGATTCTAAAGTATGTCCTATGCACATTTGAGAAGAATGCTGTGTGTACAGTTGATAAAAATGTGGATATAGTATACTGTAGATGTCTGTTATGGTCTAGTAGGTTTATAGTGCCATTTAAGTCTTCTGAATACTGCCTGATATTCTATTTAGTTGCTCTCTCCTTTGTTGAGAGAGAGGTATTGAAAACTCCAGCTATTATTATGAAATTATCTATCTCTTCTTTCAATTTTATCCTATTTTCTTACAATATTTGGGGGAATATATAAGTTTCTTAAAGGATTGCTTGATTATCATAAAATAGCATCTCCATCTCTAAAGACATTTTTTGTCTTGACATCCATTTTGTAGATAATAGTATAGCCACTCTAGCTATTTATACGGCATCTTTTATTTCATCCCTTTTCATTTAAACTCTTTGTAGCCTTGAATTTAGCCTGTGTTTTATAGACAGCATGTGACTGGGTCTTGTTTTAAAAAAAACTAGCCACCAAATCTCTGCCATTTGATTATATTGTTTAATCCGTTTATACTTATTTATATTTATTTGATATAAGCCCTTTATTACCTATATGTCTCAAGAGTTCTTTTTTGTTTTTATTTCTGTAGTACCTCCTTTTTTCTTAAAAGCACATTTTTTTGGTCAGTTGTGGGGCTTGAACTCTGGACCTGGGCACTGACCCTGAGCTCTTCAGCTCAAGGCTGGTGCTCTACCACTTGAGCCACAGTGTCACTTCCACTTTTCTGGTGGTTAATTGGACTTTAGTGTCTGGGCTGGCTTTGAACCATGATCCTCAGATCCCAGCCTCCTGCGTAGTTAGGATTACAGGCATGAGCCACCAGCACCTGGCTATAAAAGCATAATTTTTAAATTAATTAAACATACCTCATTAAGAAAAATAAACATTGCTTTGGGGTGAAAAATGTTCTTCTAAGCAAATGATCCATGATAGTATGAAGGAGCAGCTATACTCAATCTAATAAGTAAACTTCAAAATTAGTCAGAAGAGAAAAATAAGCTTTCTTCAAAGAAAGCAATCCATGAAGAGGACATAACAATTGTTCCCATTTATATTCCAATTATTTGTTTTCCCAACTTTGTTAAACAAACACTTCTGGACTTAAAACCACAGATGGACCCCCAATACAATGATAGCAAGTCTTAAATACCTGACTCTCAGCAATAAATAGTTCATACAGGAAGAAAAAAAATCAACAAACACCAGAATTAAATGACACCTAGACCAATGGACACAACAGATATGTACAGAGTATTTCATCCAGAATCTATACAATACACATTCTCAGCAGATCATGGAACTTTTCCCAAAATATATCCTATTTTCGGACATAAGTCAAATTTTAGCAAATATAAGAAAATTGACATAATTCCTTAAATTATTAAACCACAGCAGAGTAAAATTACTGATACAGAGCAAATGAAACAACAATAAATATTCAAATGCATAGAGATTAAACAACACAGCTTGGACAACACATTTAATGGTAAGTTAGCCCTTAAAGAAATAAGGGAGAAAAAAGTAGAAGCCAGTGAGAATGAAAACACAACCTACCCAAGCCTTTGAAATACAGCAAAGACAGTGTTAAGAGGAAAGTTTATGTGTACGAATGCCTATATTACAAACAAAGAGCAAAATAGAAATATCAAAGAAATAGCTTAATGATGCTCTTCAGGTGCCTAGAGAAACTGAAAGATCCCAGGTCAGAACCATAGTGCTGTCATCTTAAAGTTTAACTCATGCTTTTGCTAACTAAGGAACGGTGGCTAGTTGGCCATAGATTAAGGGAGCCGGCAAGCAACTTGTTCACTCACACCTCAAAGCAGTGATGCCGTGAGGTGCAGGGGAGAGGCTGACAGTCAGGGTTTACACAGTCTCCTCAAAGGCAAATGTCACAGATTTACACCCATCAGGTGGTCGGATGAGATAAGATGGGGATTGGGGAGCTTCCCAGGCTGGTGGAAACCAACCGGAAGTTCTAAGACGCCGGGTCCCATTCAACTGTCAGAGAGTAGTTTTATGGTTTGGCAACTAGTGCTATACAATGCTATACGTGCAGTCTAATTTTGACACCAAATAGGTTGGTTCCTGGAGCTTATGGACACCTGTGTGAACAATGGCTGACTAGGGCTCAGAAGTTCCTGTTTGTGCAGCCTCTGGGTCCTTGGAGATTTTTATTCTGCTTACTGATGGGGAATGGTTTTGGGTCTGGGGGTAGTTATTTTTCATCTCTATACCTTGGGCAGCTTACATGGACAACAAGACGGCTGCTGCTTCAGAATGAGGGCGCTTTTTAATAGTTTGTAAGCACGCCTTACTAATACCCGTACCTCTCATAACTGGGCAGGAACTTGTGTAAAACCCGACCCTGCCCCTTCCCCATGGTAGTAGTTTTTACAAGCTTAGCCCACGTCCTGCTTGTTCTGTTATCTGTAACGTCCCCTTTGCTCTGCTATCTGTAATCAACAACTAGCCGGCAGTAGCACCATCCAGGCCTTGAAAGGAGCTAATTCTATAACAAGACAAGGGTCATTTTCCCCAAGACCTCGGGCCCATTGGAATGTGTTATTCAGCACGAAGACCCTGCTAGTCCATATTGTTAAGGAGCAGACTTCTGTGCCTGACCAAGCTGTTTCTGGCCTCTGTACAAATTGTTTAAACCCCGCCATGTAACACTTTCCCTGGGAGGTTGCTTGGAAGACCCCTCCTCCTCCTGGAGGCCTGGGATTAGGGCAAAGGGCAACTGCCCATGGCCTGTTATCTAAATCCTGCAGCTAACTAACATCCTGGGCCACCTTGAAAAGAATAAACAACTAAACAACATGTGTTAACTAAATTAGGGTTGTTTTCCCATACCAGGGGCCGGAGATGTGTAACTCAGCATGTACACTCTATTGTACTCTATCTAAATGATAATTGGTCAAAATGTATAACTTGTTTCCCAAGGATTGGCTGCCTGCGTGCAGACCTTGCTGTAATACTTTAAACTTATTGGCTGTGAAAGCGCGGACTCTGTTATAACGGACTGTAGAACTGTATAAAAAGTCACTCCCGAGACAGATCGGGGCTCTCAGCCACTGACCTGAACCTCACGGATCTCGAGGTCACGTGTACCTGAGAAGCCCGAGCATATGCCCGAATAAAATCCTCTTGCCTATTGCATCCAGTGGTCCCTGTGTGCGTCCTTGGGTGCGGGTCTCCGCGGGTCTTTCAAAACAATAACTAACCAAAACTGAAATTAGCAAATGGAAAGAAACAATCCCTAGATCGTGGATTTATGAACTAGAAAAAAATTAATGAAGTGGGCCATCAATGTCTTAGGAGGCTGAGTTCTGAGGATCATGGTTTGAAGCCAGCTCAGGCAGAAAAGTCTCTATGAGTCTTTTTTTTTTCTTTTGCGATTGTATTTTATTGTCTGGGTAATATAAATAGGGGTTATGGTTATATGCGCATTGATATCCCTTCCGAGGTTTTTTTCCCAGTTTCCCTCCACCACCTCCTACAAATCATCTTGTTTTTCCCCTTTTCTTTCCTATCATATAGACGAATAAACGTATATACAATATACAAGAATGCTCAGGGACAGAACCCAGGCCCTGAGTTCAAGCCCCACAACCCACCAAAAAAAGTAGAATTAATGAAACAAAAATTGGTTCTCCAGATATTGTTGATTAATCATTAGAAAATTTGACTAAAATGAGAATAGATATGATACAAGTAACTAAAATTTGAGGCAAAATGGGGATATCACAACATTTACAAACGAAAATCAGATCTTACTGGAACACTTTGAAAATCTACATGCAAATAAACTGGAAAATGTAGAAGAAATGGATACATGTCTAGATGCATTTGATCTACCAAAGTTGTATCAAGAGATAGAAATCACTTAAATAGATCTATTACAAGCAATGAAATTGAAGCAGTAATAAAGATTCATCCAAAAAGAAAATCCTGGACTCAGTGGATTCACTGCCTAACTTTTACCAGACATTGAAAGAACTGACACTAATACTCTTCAGAATTTACCATAGAAAGGGAAGGAATACTATCAAAATCATTCTGTTAAGCCTGTATTACACTAATTCCAAAACTGGAAAGAAATGAAACAAAAAAAATGATAGACCATCTCTCTGATGGTCTACAAAAATTCTAAATAAAGTTCTTATAGATAATTCAGTAACAGTAAAATATCACATTTTATGATCAAATTCTATTTCAGAGATGCAATGTTGGTTCAAACTATATAAAGCAATAAATGTAATACATCACATAAACAAAATCAAAGACAAGAATCACATTATGATCTCAATTGACGCAGAGAAAACCTTTGACAAAATTCAACATCATTTTACAATAAAAATGCTGAAGAAGGTAGGAATAGAAGGAATGTACCTCAATATGATAAAGGTTATATATAACCAATTTATAGTGAATATTACACTAAATGTGTAAAATCTAAAATAAAGTCTCTAAAGTCAGGAAATAGAGTTTGATGGTCAACACACACACACACACACACACACACACACACACACACACACCAAACAATACCCTTCAGCATAAATTCCTCCTTTCTCTGTCTAAATAAAATCAGTCCCCCTCAGGAAGAAATTCAGAGATCTTCCTCTTTACCTTACCCACCTCCAAAATCTCTGTGTCATATGATTATAGATAGAAGTAAGAGTATGATCTGTTTCTCCTGGAATGACATCCTTGATGAATGAATGAGTGAATGCAGGGAGAATGTTAACTCCCTTTCCAAGATACCTTCCTTCCTGAACTGGAAGATTTTTCTTGATGAAATAGATAGGGTTAAGGTGAGCGGGACCCGGTATTCCCAGTATTCTTTTTTTTGTGTGTGGTCAGTCATGGGACACTCTGGGCCTGGGCACTGGCTCTAACCTCTTGAGCTCAAGGCTAGTGCACTACCACTTTGAGCCACAGCACCACTCCCGCTTTTCTAGTGGTTAATTGGAGATAAGAGCCTCATTGACTTTTGTGCCGGGCTTGCTTGGAACCGCAATCCTCATATCTCAACCTCCTGAGTAGCAAGGATTACAGGTGTGAGCCACTAGTGTCCAGCTTAGGGACCCACTATTCTTAACCTGTCATAGCCATGGTAATCTATAAGTTGAATAGTAGTAGGCAGAGGAAGTCAAATCTTCTCAATGTTGCCTGCTCCAGCCAAGTAGTACACAGGCCTGAAAATGATCAGGAAGGCTGACAGCCTACCACTTCAAATATGAAACAGAGCCTGGGCTTATAGCTGTTCATTCTGGCATTGCTGTTCATCCAGAGAATTAGCCAACTATCATTAATATGAGTTTGCTTATTTTTCTATTACTTAGGATAATTTCTGGAGAATTTAAGTGCTTTTTTATTGTTTTAATGAATTTTCCATATGAATGGTTATCTCACTGAGTGATATCCTAAGAGTTTTTCATATTGCTGTTGCAAAAATTCCACCCCTTATTGGTAGAAGGTTCACTGTTCTAAATTAGGGATTAGACCAGCATTATATCCTTGTTAAGATGTTGAACATTCCTTTTCTCACTTCTGAATCTGCAGTTTGGGTTTTGTTTTTGACAGGCTCTCATTATGTAGCCCAGGTTGGCATAGATTTCACTATGTTATCTCAGTTTATTTTTAAGAGGTTTTATATTTTAAAGTATTGTTCAATTCACCAATATATAAGCATTAATATAATTATAATGGCAGTTATTGGATATCTGCTAAGGAAATATTTTAATAGAATGCTTTGCTTTACAAAACTGATTTCACATATTAATTGGTTTATAATTTTAGTGTATAAAAAATTGAAATAAAGTATGATTGTATCTGGCTTTCTTTCTAATATACAATCTAGAAAAATTATACGTACTTTGAAATGAATATGTTTTTATACACACTTTTTTCTTTTTAATAGCCAAAGCTATGATGTTGGGAAGATGGATAAAACTTCTATTGGACCAGATATGCTGGTAAGGATCATATTAAATATTCAAGTAGGTTGAAAAAATATACTTTATGATAGTTATATAGTTATAATACTCTAATTTTCCATTTGTTATTAGATTATCTATTGTGCACATCATTCAATATCTAAGTGAATTTGTTTCCAGAACATTTACAGAGTGATAAAATATACCTCATAGGTTCATAATGTACACATGGGTACATATATAATTATATATACATTTATATATAATATTTTGAAAAATATTTGGGGTTTCAGGTTTTCTTTTTGTTGCACATTTAATTTTTCGAGGTTTTCTGCCAACCTAAATAGAATGTTACTTTAAATATATAATAAATAAAATGTCATTATGTAAATAACTCTGATAAAATTACTATACCTGATAGCATAGTGGAAAAACTTTGAATATCTCTGTACCATTATGTTCATGCCAATCAAAATGTAACTAAACATCTACATTATGTATCAAGTACTGTGATAATGGGAAAAGAAAAAACTATGAAATGTAGCCCCTACCATTATTATTTTTTTAATCCCTTGCTATATATTTCAAGAAAGGACTATTTTTCAGGCACAGTTACATCTCCTTCTGTCCAACATTAGTTTAACATTATTTTGTAGTAAATACATATTTATATATACTATTTTTTATTTTTATTTTATTAACTAACAGAAAAAAGGATGCAATCTTATACAGAAAATAGTAAATACAAAACAATATACTAAAAAAAACAATATACTGACTGCAGATATGTTTAATTGAATATGTACTATGTTCGAATGGCCATGATCAAGAAATCCAATAACAACAGATGCTGGCAGGGATGTGGCCAGGAGGAATCACTACTACACTGTGAGTGTAAACTCGTTCAACCACTATGGAAAGCAATATGGCAGTTCCTCAAAAGACTAAACATAGAGCTCCCCTTTTACCCAGAAATTCTATTTCTTGGCATTAACCCAGTAGTCCAGAAACAAGGACATACTAAAGCCACTAGCACAATGACGTGCATTGCAGCACTATTTACCATAGAGAAGATATGGAACCAAACCAGTTGGCCCTTAATCGATGATTGGATCAAGAAGATGTGGTATTTATACACAATGGAATTCTATGCTGCCATCAGAAAGAATGACATCACCCCATTTGTAAGGAAATGGAAAGACTTGGAAAAAATGATATAAGTGAAGTAAGCCAGACCCAGAGGAACGTAGGCTCCATAGTTTCCCTCATTTGTAATAATTAGTACAAGCCGAGGACTCTCTTAGCAGAGGATTACAATAGCTCAAACCCTGGATACATAAGGCCATATCGGATGAGGCTAAATTAATGGACCTCCAGGACATGGAAACAAGAGCTTAATTATGAGTGACTTGTGCTTAATGTACCATGTTTTTTCTCCTCTCTTGTGTTGTCCTTTGATTAATCTCTTATTGTTACAGTGTCCAATTTTGGTACCTGGTATATTGTATATATGTTTATTTGAAATACATAAGAAAGGGAAGGGGGAAAAGATGAGTTGAGGGGGGGAGCGAAATGGGGACAAAAACATGAGAAAGTGTATCAATGTGTGAGAAGTAATGCACCCTCTATTTAGTGAATATTACTGTAACCCCTCTATACATTAAAATTTAAAAAAAGGAAAAAAGAAAAGAAATCCCTATTTTTAATGCAAAAAATTTCAGTTTTTGATATTATCACATAAGCTAAATGTACCTTAATGAATGATGGACCTTAATGAATACCCTTATGTTTGAATGATAAAAAGACTGGAAGTAAAAGGTTATTCAGGCTTAAAAAAGAAAGCTCGTTTTAGGCCGGGAGTTTGGCCTAGTGGTTTAAGTGCTTGCTTAACATGCATGAAGACCTGGGTTTAATTCCTCGGTACCACATACATAGAAAAAAGCCAGAAGTGGTGCTGAGGCTCAAGTGGTAGAGCTCTAGCCTTGAGAAAGTCCAAGGAGAGTGCTCAGGCCCTGAGCTTTCAAGCCCAGGACTGGCAAAAAAAAAAAAAAAAAAAGGAAAGCTCATTTTAACTTCAATGATCTATGATGACATTACGTTAAGTGAAATTACTCCTTCATGCACCACATGGTTCTACTATATGAGAATACCCAGTGTAGTCAATTTAGAGCCTAGGAGGTGCAGACATCAGAGAACTATTGCTTAATCAGTCCAGTTTCAATTTTGGATGAAGAGAGAGTTTTGGAAATGCATGGTGGTGGTGACTGCAAAACATTGTAAAAACATATAATACTACTGAAATGTACAGTAAAATGGCTAAGATAGTAAAAATTATGTTTATATTATCACAATTAAAATTTATAGGGCTTTGGCTGTAGCTCAGTGTTACAGTGCTTGCCTTGTGTTTGAGCCTTAAGTAGTGCGATCAATATTTAATATACCAATATATTGTATAGTGACATTGTCACTTAATATTAAAAATCCATGAGACCCAGTGACCTGTAACAATTATAATAGGGTTTTTTCACACATAACATTGAATAAAGAGAACAAGATACATGTCAGGCACAATGCCATTTGCCTGTTAACTCAGCTACTTATATTCTGAGGCAGGAGGATTACATGAGCCTTGGAGTTCAAATCCATATTGTTGGACAGAAGGAGAGCCCATCTCAAATACACATAGAAACACACACACACACACACACACACACACACACACACAACAGCAAAAAAATCAAGATATAGAATAACAAATCACTGTACTATAGAATAATAAAATCCTGTATTGTTTCATAAGTGTAAATGCAAAAAGTAGGCATTTGATGTTAGAAGTATCATAATGATGAGATATATCCTAAAACTAAGTGTTTGTTTAAGATGTGGATAGAAAAGATGATTGGAACAATGCCTATCTGTGTGTAAATGTTGTCAACTATTCAGTTGTAGGTTATGTCTCAGCTAAATGTTTTTTTTTTTTTAATTATAGGCTAAAGTTCTGCGATCCCTAGCCACTGTTTATTTTGATTGCCATACTGGAGAATGTTATTCTAAGGGCATCATTGCTATAAATCTAGCAAACAAGGTATAAGTAATTTTTACTTTTGATTCACAGTTTGAAATCCAATTTAGAGATTTGTTTCAGTATTCTTCTTTTAAAAAATAGATGGTTACAATCTGTTCTATGTACTAGAAAGGCAAGATAAAATATTGCTGTAATTAAAATGGCTGTGTCCCCCTAAAATTCAAATGTTGAAATCCTAACATTAAAGGTTACAGTATTAGGTTGGGACTTGGAGGTAATGATGCTATAGTGACTTTCTCTAGAACGGCATTGTGCCTTTATAAAAGTGGTCCAGAGGGTGACTTGTTTGTGCCTTCCTCTACATGAGGACTTAAAGTAGGAGAAAGTAGAGTTTTGGAGGGAACAGGCTCTTACCAGATGTTCAGTCTGCTGGTACCATAATCTTGAAGTTATCAGCCTTCCGAACTATGAGAAGTAAATTTTGTTGCATTATGTGCCACCAAGTTATGGTATTTTGTTACAGCAGCTCACAAGATCTAAAAACAAATAAGCCTTTGAACTCCATTGAATTTTGAGAGCAATTTTTAGATACTTTGCTGGTGATCTGCCACTTGAGCCACAACTCCACAACTTTTTAGTGGTTAATTGAACATAAGCCTCATGGACCTGCCTGCCTGGTCTGACTTAAAACTCAGCTTCTCAGTTCCCAGACTCTTTTTTTTAAAATTTTTTTATTGGAATTAGTAAAAGGGTTACATGATATTTGCCAGATAGAAGGTGCATTAATTCACATACATTAATACCCTTTCACATGTCTTGGTACCCATTTCCCTCCCCCCCACACCCCCCACCCGTCTTGGTTTTCCCCCCTTCCCTATCAAATTTCAAATATCCAAATACAAATAAATTCAATATATCAGATAACAAAGTGAGATACTATACCAATATGAGATAACCAAGGGACAACAAAGGAGATGAGAGACAACATAGTACATTAAGGACAAAAATCATTCATTATATGGCTTTTGTTTCAATATCCTGGAGGTCCTTTCAATTAGCTTCACATTATATGGCCTTATGTATCAAGATTTTGCTCTATTGCAAATCTCTGCTAGTAGAGCCCAAGGTTTCTACTGATTATGACGAATGAGGGAAACCATTGAGCCTAAGTTCCTTTGAGTCTGGCTTACTTCACTTAATATGATTTTTTCTAAGTCTTTCCATTTCCTAACAAATGGGGCGATGTCATTCTTTCTGACAGCAGCATAGAATTCCATTGTGTACAAATACCACATCAGTTCCCAGACTCTTGAGTAGCGGGAATTACAGGAGCCACCAACAGTATCTTTTTTGCTGTTGTTCAGGTCCTAGAGCTTGAACTCAGGTCCTGGAAGCTGTCTTTGAGCTTTTTTGCTCCAGGATAGCACTCTGTCACTTGAGCAACAGCTCCACTTCCAGGTTTTTGGGTATGTGGTTAATTGGAGATAAGAGTCTCATAGACATTCCTGCTCAGGTTGACTTTGAACCTGAATCTGAATCTGTGTCCTCAGATCTCAGCCTCCTGAGTAGCTCAGATTAAAGAATAAACTACTAGCACCCACCACTGCACTTTTAATTTAATTGTTTTGTTTGTTTATAGTTTGTATTTTTTTGTGTGTGGGTAGTGAAGCTTGAATTCTGGCCCTGGGCACCATCCCTGATCTCTTCACCTCAAGGCTAGCACTCAATCATTTGAGCTACAGTGCTACTTCTGGTTTTCTGGTGGTTAATCGGAGTTAAGAGTCTCATGGACTTTAGTGGCTGAGCTGGCTTTGAATCCCGATCTGCAACTCTCAACCTCCTGTATAGCTAGGATTACTGGCCTGAGCCAACAACACCTGACTTATTTTTATAATTTTTAAATTGTTATAGAGGTGATATACAGAGGGGTTACAATTTCATAAGTTAGGTAATGAGTACATTTCTATTTGGATGATGTGACTCCTTTCTTCACTCTCTCCCAGTTTTGCCCTCCCGTCCCCACCCACAAGCACTTTTAATTTTAACCAGTTGTTTAAACATATAACCTGCCGGGGCCTCCCGGCAGCAAATTGGGGTTCCTGAAATAGGGGGCAGGGACTGGAAAAAATAGAAGAGAGACAAACACATCAGGTCGGGGAGGTCTGCAGCCCAGGTAAAAACTGCAGCCTCGTTTATTGTCAACTCTAGGCTTCTCTCCCTTCTTGAAACCAGGGAACTTCCAGGTGTTACATTCATATGGTAAATCTCAGGTCATTTAAACAGAATAAGGCCAGAAAACAATAAGACAATAAAACAATTGTCTGATGCAAATCAAGTACAGTTTGATTCCACTCTGGCTCCCAACATAACCTGTCAAGCAAAATGTAGAGCTAGGCTGTTGGCTTAGGGCTAGCTAATAATAACTTGGAAATATTATTCAGAGAACATTAGTAAGAGCAGACACAGTATGCATATTCTTTACATTTTTAATTTTATTCACCTTTGTTTACAAAAGACTTGACTTATGAAACTCTCAAGAGGTTTTTCTTATTGAGAATATGGCTGATAGTCACACAGTTAACATATTGACCTCGCCATTACATGTTTGTCATTCCACAAAAATGTTTACTTAATCTTTTCTTAGTGTTATTTTGTTTAGATTCAAGAAAATAAGCTCAGGGATAGGCCAAATGTTGGTATGTGATCTTTTAATTTTGATTTCCTTTGATCTTGAGTTATCATGCAGTGGTTGACTAAAACAATTACTGTACTGGAAAATTGTCTTTTAAATTCCAGAGTTATAATGTTGTGGTTTCTTGGTTTAAAATAGGAATTTTTACATCCAGATGGGCTTTTCTTAAAGATGAGAATCCTGTTGAAAGCCGAAGCATCTAATATCGATATTCGTGAAGGTACCATCTGTGTGTGTGTTGCCCACATATTTTAATATATCACTATCAATTAGTTTAAGATAAGATCTTTTGTGGTATACTAACAGTAGGTATAATTTGGTGGTGGCTGAGAAGGAAACTGATCACATATGAAAGGGATTATCAACTAGGAAGCAAGAGAAGAAAGAACAGCAGCAAATGTAAAAGACAGTTTGAAAAAGAGTAAATGAAAGCAATCAGTTTTCTTTTAGTCTAGTAGAGAATTACAGCTATCCAACTCTTCTAAAGCTGTGTGACACTCCTGAAGAAAAAATCACCTCTTGTATAGCAGTGAGCTAGTATTTAATTGAGGAGCTTGAAGGTGGGATTGATACTGAAAAAGTGCTGAGTGAGGAGAATAATGAGATCTATGTCCACAGCCAGGTTGAGATCTCCCAGGCTTCACAGATGCCAGGGGAAAAAGATTGCCTATTCAGTGGAGAAAGCTTGCCTAATGATATATTGTTTATAATTACTTATATAACATTATTTCCTGCTGTTCATAATTCTTCAGGGACTAATAGGTATATAGCACAAAAAACATACTGATATATAGGTGTATGTTATCTAACAGGTCACTTAAGTTTTCTGTGCTTCAGATTTTTCATCTTAGAAAGAGATGAGCTTGCCAGGCATAGTGGCTCACACCTGTAATTCTAGCTACTCAGGAGGCTGAAATCTGAGGATAGAGGTTCACAGCTAGCCCGGGCACTAAAGAACCTAAAGAATGTGAGACACTTATCTCCAATTAATCACTAGAAAATGGGAAATGGTGCTGTGGCTCAAGGGGTAGGGCGGTAGTCTTGAGCTGAAGAGCTCAGGGACAGTGCCCAAGGTCCAGAGTTCAAGCCCCATAACCCACAAAAAAAAAGATTAACTCTAGGGCCTGGATTTTGGTCTAATGGTACAGTGCTTGCCTAGCATGCATGAAGGTCTGTGTTCGATTCCTCGGTAGCACATTCACACACAAAAAAGCCATAAGTTGTGCTGTGGCTCAAGGCTCAAGTAGTAGAGCACTAGCCTTGAGCAAAAAGTGTCCAAGGACAGTGCCCAGGCCCTGAGTTCAAGCCCCAGGACTGGAAAAGACAGAGAGACAGAGAGAGAGAGAGAGACAGAGAGAGAGAGAGAGAGAGAGAGAGAGAGAGAGAGAGAGAGAGAGAGAGAGAGAGGGAGGGAGGGAGGGAGGGAGGGAGAGAGAGAGAGAGAGAGAGAGAGAGAGAGAGAGAGAGAGAGAGAGAGAGAGAGAGGGAGGGAGGGAGAGAGAGGGAGAAGCGCGCTTTGGTGACTCACGCATATAATCCTAGCTATTCTGGAGGCTGAGACCTGAGGATTTCAGTTCAAAGCCAGTCCAGGCAGGAAAATCAATTAAACTCTTATCTCCAGTAAACTACTCAGAAAAAGCCAGAAGTGGTGCTGTGGCTCAAGTGGTAGAGTACTAGCTTTGAGTACAAAGAAGCTCAGGAACAGTGCCCAGAATTCAAGCCCCAGTACTGGCAAAAATCAATCAATCAGAAAGAGATGTGATAGTAGTAGCAGAATCCTATGAGAAAACATATACATTTAGAACATATCTAATTTTTTGTACAATGTATGTTATATATATCGTACTTATTACTACTACAGTTACTATTTTGTGGATACAGTAAATGAGGCAAGGTATCTCTGCATACTGGTTCATAACAATATTTCTATATTGTATTTTCATAAAAATAGTTTTCTTTAAATTTTCTTAATGTGTACATGCTTTAGTATATTATCAGTTTTTCAGAACTCAATTATTTATATATAATTATTCATATAATTATAGATTATTTAATGAATAATCACTTTTAATAGGACAACAATTAAATTTAGAAGCAGCTCTAAATTTTATGTTAATTTAGTGTTGATGAATCTTTCTGTGAGCTTTAGAATTTTAGTCAATTGAATCCTTAGATCCTTATATGTAGAGGATCCTGCGTAACTGGCTATCAATATTGTCTCACATACAGAGGCAGAAAATGTTATGAATGTTACGAATGGAGACAATTCCACTATTTTGCTTTAGAGGAATAAACAAGGGAATTAACCTATTAAAGGAATAAACTTATTCAATTTAATATAATGTAGAAAAACAGGGTAGATCATTGAAGTGATCAAATTTGAAGTAGAGGGTCAGGAGTTGGGCCTATTTGTAGAGTGCTTGTCTAGCATGCATGAAGATCTGGGTTCAATTCCTCAGTACCACATACACAGAAAAAAGCAGGAAGTGGTGCAGAGGCTCAAGGTGTAGAGATCTAGCCTTGAGAAAACCCAAGGACAGTGCTCAGGCCCTGAGCTCAAGCCCAGGACTGGAAAAAAAAAATTTGAAGTAGATTAGTTTTGAACTACAATCTTTCATTATTTAAGAAGCGGAGTTCAACAGTGTTTGTCCTTTATTTTCAGATTGCTTTCACTTAACCTAGAAACTCCACTTATTCAGAATAAAAATGTGGATACAAATTAGAAAATACACCATTAACCCACATTTTAAATATTTTAAAATAGAATTGATTTTTAAATTTTATTATATTGAACAAAAGTTTTACTTTTTTTGTGGGTGTGGGACTTGAACTGGGCACTGTCCCTGAGCGCTTCAACTCAAGGCTACCACCCTACCCTTGAGCCAAGCCCCACTTCTCCTTTTCTACAGGTTAATTGGAGATAAGAGTCTCAGGTCCTTTTGTCACTGGGCTGGCATTGAATCCTCAGATCTCAGACTCCTGAGTAGCCAGAATTTATAGATGTTATTAAGACATATTCTTTTTTCCATGTTATTTAATGCTCAGTAGTTGTGGTATTTTCATCATAGTTTAAGGCAGCCTCTTAGTAGATATTACAAGGTTTTATTTCTTCCCTATTGTTATAATAAGCATTGTTTTTAATATCCTTATTTGTAAACCCTTTCCCATTTTTTCAGAAGTACAATTTCTGAAATAAAGGGAATAATAGTGGGGCCGGGAGTTTGGCCTAGTGGTTAAAGTGCTTGCCTAGCATGCACGAAGACCCAGGTTCGATTCCTTGGTACCACATAGACAAAAGCTGGAAATGGTGCTGAGGCTCAAGTGGTAGAGTGCTAGCCTTGAGAAAGTCCAAGGACAGGGCTCAGGCCCTGAGCTCAAGCCCAGGACTGGCAAAAAAAAGGGAATAATAGTAACAGAAACTGTAATTTATTAAATGTTTACTGAGTACATTGCTATATTATTTTCTTATGCAGGCAGGCTCTTGAAAATATCCTCTCAGCAACACTATGACATTGATGGAATATTCCTTATTTTTCAGATGACATATTAAGGTGCAGAAAAATGAAGTGACTTGACTATGTTCTACAGGTGCAAACATTTCAAACTGAAGTCAGATCCCAAATTTTTGACCAGGGTGTTCTTATCACATAATGTTTAGCAATTGCTTTCTAGTAGGTTACTTTGCCGACCATAGAAAAGTGGCTGTGTCACAACTCTCATTCTAATGTTTAGACGTTACTACATTAAAAGATGTTGATGAGTTGTTAGGCAGAATATCGTGTATGGAAAATTTTAATAAGGGAATTTTGATTAAAAGAAAAAACTTCATGAAAATGACATTTTTTTCTTTTATTAGCTATTAGAGAAATACTACGTTGTGAAATGAGTATTGACTTCTGTCTTAGCATTGCTAAGCTGCTGATGGATTGTGGAAGGTAAAGAAAAATAGCTTTTTTTTCTCTTAAAGACTAACATTTTCCCATGGCTTTTGTTAATATATTGAGTTATATGTATGCATACACACACACACTTTTGTGAGCACAATAATAATTATTATACTCACAATAATATTTATTATTGTGCTGATCAGTGTAGGCAGTACTGCATCCTTAGTTGCTTATGGAATAGTAAAGTTAATTTATAAATTCATATTATTTTTGAAGGAGATAAGATTAAATATATAAAATATGACTTTATAAAACAGGAGTTGGTCTAGGTTAAGCTGTAGCTCAGAATAATATAGAACAAGAAGAAATGAGTGGGTGCAGTATTGAAAGCTATATATTTTTCTGGCTTTATTCCTCTGGGATTAGTAATGTCAAGAGACCTTGAGAGTTTTACAGAGTTTTCAAAGGTTCTCAGACTTCAGTATCATCCAAATCACTGTGAAATAACCACTTGAAAATTTATTCAACCGTAATTAGCCATCATGGGAATGCAAATCATAATGAGAAATCACTTCGAATCCACTAGGATGACTACAATTTAAAAAAAAGTGATAGCAGATATTGATAAGGATGAAGAAATTGTAACCCTTATATACTGTTGTTGGGAATGTAAAATGGTTCATTTGCTTTGGAAAATGGTGTTAACTCACTGTAGGTTACTAATTAAGTTAAATATAGAGTCATTACATAACTTGAGATGGTAGTCATTGTTTTTGTCATTATAATGGAATGCTTGTCACAGGCTACTTATGAAGAAAAAGGATTTCTTTTTGATTTTTCTTTTTTTTGTCAGTTGTGGGGCTTGAACTGTGGGCCTGGACATTGTCTCTGAGATTTTCAGCTCAAGGCTAGTGCTCTACCACTTTGAGCCACAGCAACTCTTCCAGCTTTCCAGTGGTTAATTTGAGATGAGAGTCTCACGGGCTTTTGTGCCCAGGCTTGTTTTGAATTGCAATCTTCAGATCTCAGCCTCCTGAGTAGCTAGGATTATAAGGCCTGAGCCACTGGCACTTGGCTTGAAAAGGTATTTCTTTAGCTTATAGATTTGAAGGCTTGAGGTCGTGGCAGTGATATCACCTTAGTTGGGGTGTATTTCCTCAGCTGTATGACATCATTGCCAATGACAGTGGTGCAAACATATGTCAGAGTAAGTAATCACATCTTAGTGCATTCTTCAGAGAGGCTTGGGACTTCCACTTACTCTCATAAGAACTCTTTGCAGGAAAAAGGAATTCATTTGAAAGGGCAGCATTCCCATGGCCTCACCTCAACACTGTCATTGTGGGGGTAAGCCTTCAGTGCGTGAAACTTTGTTGAACAAACCATCTCCAAATCATAGCCCTTCAAAGGCATTCTGAGCATGTAGCCATACAAAACTTATACTGTATACCAGTATTCATAGCCACATCATTCATATCAGTCAAAATGTAAAATCAGGGCCGGGAGCTTAGCCTAGTGGTACAGTGCTTGCCTAGCATGTATAGACACCCAGATTTGACTCCTCGGTACCACGTACATAGAAAAAGACGGAAGGAGTGCTGTGGCTCAAGTGGTACAGCTCTGGCCTAGAGAAAGCAAGCACAAGGACAGTGCTGAGGCCCTGAGTTCAAATCCTAGATCTGGCAAAAAATGTAAAATGACCCATATGTCTGTCCATGTTATATGGGAAAAGTTGGGTGGAAATGCAGTCACCAGGCTTCAGCCATAAGTATAAGGAGATTTGAAGATGGGAAAATCCTTTGGTGTTGTCCTTAATTGGGATAAGATAGCTAAGACTTAAAGGCCACTGTTAACCAGACATTGGATGCTTTCTGCCCTGGGAAAGGACTATAACCTTGAGTATGGTAGTTCTCTGCAGCCTAGAAAATTCATGAAGAGAAACCAGGAAATAAGCACTTTAACCTTGAAGGGTCTCTCTGGATGATACAGCATAATAGTTTTGATAGACACTAGACATAAATTTTGAATTATTGAATGAATTTACCTTATTCATGTTGAGGAAGTGGGAAAACCCTTCCTTGCTTCAATGACTTGACCTTTTTGGTGAATATGACAGCTCATATAAACATTCCAAATTTCTCTCTGAAAATATGCTCACAGGCAGTGGTACAGATGTAAAATTAAATTCACCTATTCTTAGCGAAGTCACTTTTTGGGAAACTCATTTGGCAAGAAGCAATCTGTTTTGCTTCTCTGTGCTCAAATCGGCTTCCAGAGATGGTAATGATGACCTCAACGATACACTCACAAGAATAGCCTTAACAATTAACTCCTAAAAAGAATTTTCTGATTTATAATATTATTATAATGAAAACATTATTTTACTTTTAAATTTTTGTTTACAAGTGGTTGCGAAAATGGTTACACTTTAACATGTCCATTTATGTGTATAATACATCCTGATCAGAGTCAATCCTTCTATCTTTCTCACCTCTCCACCTACTCCTTTCCATCAATATTTACATAAAGTTTCCCATGGCCTTTTCAACACATGTAGTTTGAAAAATTAACTGTGTTCATTTACTATTCCCTTTTCTGTAATCCAACTTTTAAATTAATAATACTAATATGAAGAAAGTACTTCAAATTGAAAAATTTGGATGACATTGTAAGTGTGGTATTGAATCCACATTAGGTAATTTTGTAATATCAGAAGTAGAATACATTCTGTTCTTAGCCATGTGCAGTTCATTCAATCATCCACTCATTTGTTCCCCCTCATTCTTGACAAGTACCCACATTTTCATTTGTTTATGAGAGCCTTGCATAATAAGCCCATGATGATAATGGCATGTTTATATAGAAGGGGTTTGGAGTTTCTAGTTACAAATTAACAGAATAAAATTTCAAGAAGTTAGGCAAGGGCTGGGAGGGTGGCCTAGTCATAGAGTGCTTACCTAGCATGCATGAAATCCTGGGTTCAATTCCTTAGTACCTCACAGAGAAAAGCCAGAAGTGGTGCTGTGGCTTAAGTGGTAGAACACTAGCCTCAAGAAAGCTCAAGGACAGTCCCCAGGCCCTGAGTACAAGCCCCAGGATTGGCAAAAAAAAATAGGTAATTAGCCAGGCACAGGTGGCTCACACCTGTAAGCCTAGCTACTCAGAAGACTGAAACCTGAGGATATAAGTTCAGAGCCAGTCCTGGCAGGAAATTATTTAAGACACATCTCTAGTTACAACAGCAAAAAACCCAAAGCAGAGCTATGTGGTCAAATGGTAGTTTGCTAGCCTTGAGCAAAAAATATCAAGGGGGTAGCATCCAGTCCCTGAATTCAAGCCCCAGGACTGGTACAAAAAAATTTGGCAATTAAGAATATATGCATTTTAACAAGGCACTGGTGGCTCATGCCTGTAATCCTAACCACTCAGGAGGCTGAGATCTGAGGATCACAGTTCAAAGCTAGCTAGGGCAGGAAAGTCAATGAGATACTTTCCTACAGCTAACCACCAGAAAACTGAAAGTAGAGCTGTAACTCAAAATGGTACAACACTAGCCTTAAATAAAAGAGTTCAGGGACAGCACCCAGGCTCTGTGTTCAAGCCCCAAGACTGGCAAATATATATATATATATATATATACATATATATATATATACATATATATATATATTTCAATGTCAAATGTAGCTTGTATGTTCTAACTTGTTTGTGCCATGAAACATGCTTCTACCATCATTCAGTTAATAATAAACTTTGATTATGTACCTGGAACTTGATTTTTCTCACAATTTGCTTTGCTCTTTTACTTTATACATTTGACATCTGTAGGAGGCATAGAAAATTGCATTGTGCAATGCTTTTAATAATCTTATGAGATGTTTATGTAGAGAATTCTGGTGTTTTTGTTTTTGTTTTTGCCCGTCTTGGGGCTTGAACTCAAGCCTGGGCACTGTCCTTGGACACTTTTTGCTCAAGGCTAGTGCTTTGTCACTTGAGCCACACCACCTCTTTCAGCTTTTTCTGTGTATGTGGTACCAAGGAATGGAACCCAGGGTTTTGTGCATTCTAAGCGAGCACTCTAGCACTAAGCCATACTCCCAGCCTGAAAAGTTTGGTTTTTAGCAACAGTTGCTAAGGGTGCAGAACTTTACTGTTAACAAAGTGAATTCATTTTTTACCATTTTTGGGCTTGAACTCAAGGCCTGAGCACTGTCCTTGGGCTTTTTTCAGAGCTAGAGCTCTACCACATGAGCTACAGCACCACTTCCTGCTTTTTCTGGGTATGTGTTACCAAGGAAACAAACCCAGGACTTCGTGCATGCTAGGCAAGCACTCTACCACCAGGCCACACTCCCGGCCCCATGAATGTATTGTTTTACAGTAGACTAAGCTAATATTGTCTAGACCTAGTTTTGTGATTCCCACTGGGATTCAGGATTAACATTTCAGTGCATTAAATATATTTAGTATATTCAGTACATAAAAATTTGAATACATAAAATGGATGGAAATACCACATCTCTCAGATGATATTTTAAAAACATTCACCACTGGTCAAGTTTCACCTTTACAGAGCAAGTAACACATTTGTGAGATTCAAGTAATATATGACACTCTTGGAAGGAAGTGTTGAATGCTTCAGATCCTAGAAAAGCAGTTAGATGACTTTTGATACTCTGTTATTATGAGTCATATCTCTGGAATTGTTCATTTATAGCTATTTAATCTGGCTTTTTCGTTTATGTGAATCTATAAGACATAAAACAAGATAAACCTGTCATGCCTTTTTCTTAGAGCATCCTTATTACTTTATATTAGTGTTTCTCAAACTTTAATGTGAAGATGTTCAACTGAATATCTTCTTAAGATGCAGTTTCTGATTCAGCAAGTCAGGAATGGTGGCTGATTGTATTTCTAACAAGCTTTCAGGTTATGCCAGGGGCTGTTGTACTACACTTTTAGCAAGGTTTAGGAATCTACGGCCTGTTTTAAAATATCAAAACACCAAGTCTACAATTTCATATTCCTCCAGTTTTCCATAATTTCTTAAAGACTACTAATTAATTAATCTCATCTATGAATTCATCTAGAAATAGTCCCATATAATGCAATTATAGTTGATCCTGAAGCCCTGAACTCCTATAGAAATTTATAGTTTCTCTTCACTTTGGAATTTAGTTTCTTCTTTCAAAATTCTACAAATATATGACTATAATGAATTAAAAACTAACACCTAATTATATTCTTACAGATAATTTACTTCTGGATTTTTATTTACTTAAACTCTGTGTCTCTATTGATATGTAAGGTTTCCTAGTTATAATCTTAGTATACATCACTATATGGTGTTGGCAGTGAAAAGTTTAAGGGCCTTCCTTTGATTTCTGGTTAGGTAGCCTTAAGCAGTTACTGTTCATTCCGTGACAAGAATGCTAAATCAAGCCAGGCACCAACAGGTTCACACCGGTAACCCTAGCTACGTGGGAAGGCTGAGATCTGGGGGATAGTGGTTTGAGATTACTCCAGGCAGAAAAATCTGCAAAACTATCTCAACCCTTGATTAGGTGCCATGGTGTGCACCTGTCATCCGATGCTCTGTTGGAGATTTAGTGTGGGGCAATCCTAGTTCCAGGCTAGCCCAGACGGAAAAGTCCGTGAGCTTCTATTTCAATGAAGAGAAGATTGGCATGGTGGTGCACATGTGTCATCTCAGGTTGAGAAGCCTAAAACAAGTGGCTCTCAATCCAAGTGCACACCAGGGCAGGAAGTGAGAACCTATCTCAAGAATAACCAGCATACTGGGAGAGAGTGAGGGAAGGAGTAATATTGTCCAAAAAGAAATATACTCTTTACTTGACTTGAGTAACTGAAACCCGTCTGTATATCACTTGTGCAATAACAATTTAAAAAATTGGAACAAATAACCAGGAAAAGCTAGATGTCAGTGGCTCCTAACTGTAACCCTAGAGACTCAGGAAACAGAAGTCTGGAGGAACAAGGTTCAAAGTTAATGTAGACTGAAAAGTCTTCGAGATTCAACCTCCAGCTAAGTAGCCAGCAGAAAGATGGCTTAAGCACTAGCTGTTAGCAAGAAAGCTGAGTTAAAGCCTTGGCATTGGCAAAATAACAATAAGCAGTAATAAAAGGGATGGAGGTGTGACGTAGTATTAGAATGTCTACATAGCAAGCAAGAGGCCCAGCACTGCCAAAACCCAAAAGAATACCAAAATAAATAATCTGTGATTTTGAATTGAAATCAAACTACCAAAATAGAATCAGAAATCCAGAGACTGTGATCTAAAAAAAATCAATGCACCAAGTAAAAATGAACACGATTGTAAGAGATGAGACTTACATTGCCAAACTAAAATCAGGAACAAGAGGAAAGTAGCATCTGGCTTTACATTAAGTCAAGAATCTTTAGAAGTCAGAATTCATATACAGAAAGAATGCAACTTGCTCAGGTGCATCAGGTTAAAATTAAGAACACAAAGTCTTGCAGGTTAACCACTTTGTTCCCAAGTTGCCTGTTGTGAAAGATTAGACCTTGTCTTTTACAGGATATTATAATGGGGTTTGAGCTCAGGGCCTTATGATTGCCTTGCTTGCTTGGTCAACTGTCACTCTGCCACTTAAGTCATGCCTCCAACTCAGCTTTGTGATGGTTACTTTGGAGATGAAGTTTGGCAGTGTTTCTGTCCAAGCTGGCTTTGAACTTCAATGTTTCAAGTCTCACAGCCTCCTGAGTAGTTAGGATTACTGACTGATACTCACGTAGGGAATTATCATTTAAATTTTTGGAGACAGGTCTCTATGTATCCTAAACTAGCCTGGTACATTCTCTCTCTCTGTGTCTCTCTGTCTCTGTCTCTGTCTCTGTCTCTCTCTCTCTCTCTCTGTCTCTCTCTCTGTCTCTCTCTCTCCCTCCCTCCCTCCCCCCCCCTCTTTCTCATTGGTCATGGGACTTGAACTCTGGGTCTGGACACTGTCCCTGAGCTCTTTAGCTCAAGGCTAGCCATCTATGATGTTGAGCCACAGTGCCATTTCTGGTTTTCTGGTGGTTAATTGGACATAAGAAACTCATGGACTTTTGTGCCCTGGCTGGCTTTGAACCTTGATCCTCAGATCTAAGCCTCCTGAATAGCTAGGATTACAGGTATGAGCCACCAGCACCCAGCTTGGCCTGTTACTTTCTTTTTTCTTTTTTTAATTTTTTATTGTAATTAATAAAGGGGTTACATGATATTTTCCAGATAGAAGGTGCATTAATTCACATATATTGATACCCTTTCACATGTCTTGGTCCCCATTACCCTCCCCTCCACCCCCCCCGTCTTGTTTTCCCCCCCTTCCCTATCCAATTTCAAATAACCAAATACAAATACAAATACAAAAACTCATGGACTTTCGTGCCCTGGCTGGCTTTAAACCTTGATCCTCAGATCTAAGCCTCCTGAATAGCTAGGATTACAGGTATGAGCAACCAGCACCCAGCTTGGCCTGTTACTTTCTATGCTTTTGCTTTTCCAGTGTTAAGACTGCAGGCATGTATATTACTTTATTTTGATAATTCTTTCTGAACACACGCTTGGGTATTACAGTAAAATATTTCTGAGAAACAGATTCTGCACGTTAATGAGCTTCTGAAGAAAATTTGATATGCTTAATATTTTCTATACATTAATACTGTAAAAATAGGAATTACTTGTCTCCAAAACATGTTTGACCTTAAGATTTAGTAAAATCATACATTAGTATGCAACAATAATGTAAAATTATATGTATAAATGATGTATTCTTCTGGAATTTAACAGCAAGTACTTGAAGTGAGTTATAGAAATAGTAAACTAACTGCATAGAAAACCAGACAGGTAAAATAATGATGACTTATTTCTCTCAGTAATAAATCCTTCCTGGGATAGACCTAATAGGTTGCCATTGACCATTTAAAAATAAAGTAAATATTCACTAGCCCATGGAATTTTAGTTAATGATGTTCATAAGGAATTTAGTTACCCATGTAGCTAAACCATTTGTACGAGTTAGCCCTAGGTATTCCATCTTCTCTCCTGTTTCCTGTCAAATGTCCACATAATGTACTTTGTAAGACATCCAAATATTTTGTTGTAATGAGTTTTTAAATGAATGTACTGTTAAGAACCACAGTCTCAGCATGTAGGAAATGAAAGTGGCAGAGAAAATATACTGAGGTCTTGCATCTTCAGTATATTTTTTGTGATCATGTGCTTTTTTTTCTCCTGGGATACTTATTTTTAGAGAGTTTGACTCTAGAAAAGAAAGTGGACCTTTTTTTCTTAAGTTGATTTCTCTTGGAGACTGAATTCAGTTTTCCTTATTAGCACATTAGAACACTGAAATTCATTCTGTCAATGAAACTTGCAATTGTTTTGTGTCATCTAGGGTCTGATTGTACATAAAAAGAAACATGAGAAACAGCCATTCCTCTAATGAATGTATAGTGCTTTGTGGTGAATTACACATATATGTGTTCCATCAGTCAACTGACACAATAGCATGCAGAATATGGGAAATTATAAATAATATGTGAGTGAGTGAGAATCAGCTGTGAATTGTAGTGATCAGAGAATGCTTTATGGAAATGAATACAATTTATGTAGGACTTGCAGGTAAAAAATATCAGAATGAGCATAAAATCACTTTTTGGCCAGTCACTTAGTTTAATCAAGTCATTTAGCTTTTAAGGGCAACATATGGACAATGTAGTCACTGCTTTCAGGGAACTTAAAAGTATGGCTGGAAAATGGTGTAAGTGATAGCTGGTTATGGAATTCAGAAAAGTCATAATCTTGTGGACTGGGTACATCAGAAAGACTGTACATTTTCATGAAAATCTAATGTGTATAGCTTATTTGAACAGAAATAGATTAAATTCTCTTATTTATTGTTAATAGACTTATTTAAATATTTAATGTCATTATTTAAACTCAGATATACTTAAAAAATTCCAGACTATTGTTGAGGGATTTCTCTCTTAAATGCTGTTTTTTTTACATTTGTGATAATATTCTGTTTATGTACCAACTGAAAAGACTTTGTATATTTTCAGATTTTAAATTCTTTTAAAACATTTTAGCCTGTTTATTCGAAGAGCATAGGCATAAGAGACTCATAAGAGAAAGAAAGAAAAAGGAAATCTAACAACATAAAGAACAGAGACTTGGAAATTGAAATAAAAACCGCATACCTATGCATTTCTGACATATTTATTATAATTTTGAACAAATCTTGTGATCCATAGGAAATATAAATTTAAAGATAGACAGTGCTGTATTTGTCTTTCATTTCCTGGGGTCGTGATACACAGGTATATAAATAACTCAGTTCCACCAGAGATTGCTTTTGTTGGCTCCCTCCATAAAAATAGTGTAAAGCGGACGCCTATGTTAGATATACTTGTATCCGGAATGCTTTGCTCACACTGGAATAATTTTTAGTTCCACTGACCAAAAATGAGTTCTTTTATCTACTCTACTTAAAATTGTATCTCTTTGAACAGGGAATCTGTTGGATTTATTTTCCTAAAGAAAATATGTGACCAGTATAAGTCTTCAGAACATGTTGGGAAAGCGAAATTGTTCCACATTGACATGCTTTTACAACGAAAGGAAGATCTGCTTGCCAGGGAGAAGATTGAAGAAATCATTCGAGGTCAGTAAGACTTATGTACATGTTTTAAAAATATTTGTCAGCATATAATTTGAAATAAGTGTCAGAGCAATAATGAACACTTCAGATCAACAGGTTTCTCACACTGTTTTTTCTCCTTAGTAACACCTACTTCCCCGGATTTTACAAACTTGGTGCAACAGAATGAGAAACTAAGAAAACTTAATAAAATATATTCAAACAGACAAACCTCTGTGCTAAAATCTCATCTGTAGTAGAATATTATGAGATTACAAGCTTAACTTCATGTTTCTAGTTTGACCTTAAATTTGCTCTGTGCCTTGGGCAAGTAAATATCTAAACCAGTTTTTTTCTCCAACAATATATTGAGGATAATGAACTAAATTCCTGTGTTTTATAGCAGCACTCCTACACACACTGTATTCCAGATAAAATAGATTTTAATTTCTCTGGTTAAAGAAGAGATACTGAATCAAATCTAAACATTCCCCTAACCTTCTACTTCTCTTCAGAGGCATTGGCACCTGGGTCTCCCTAGTATTCTTAAGCACAACTTAGCCATTTCTTGACTATTTAAGGTCAACAACATTAATAACCGCTGTTATTTCATTGTGCTAATAATCTTTAACAGCAAACTGGGCACTTATAATTCTAGCATCTGGGAAGCTGAAGCAGGTGGATCGTATGAGCCCAGGCATCTGAGACTAATCCAGTTCTCTTTTGTCTCTTTTTCCTGTCTCCTCTCTCTCTCTCTGTCTATATCATCTGTCTGTCTGTCTTCTAAAGAACACAGTTAACATGATCTCTGTCTTTGAAAATTCTTTCTCCTATTCATCCTTCCAACTTGATATGTAAAGAGAATTACTGGAATGATAATCATTAATTGTTGATGCTAATGATTATTTGAAGTGGAGCATTCTAGCAATATGCTGTTCTCATATTTATACTTCACCACATTGCTTGGATTTTTGTAAGTTTGCCCATATACAGACAGAGTCATTAACTTTTTTATTAAAGAATTTATTAACATTGATTTTTACATCATATTTGAAATGACATGTTTAACAAACAAGTGTTCAAGAAGGGAATCTCTATATACAATCACTGGTACTTAGTTTTTAGAACATAATCAAAAGTAGGTTTAAAGGAAATCATCTGACTAGTTGATGCTCAGAGCCTTTTGAACTTAGATTCTATGAGCCATATTTTATTGATGATATTCTTTCTCTAGATCTTCACTAAGAATTCAGTGTTTTAGATCCACTTTTGAATAGCTTAGTTATCTGGTTTTCCAAAACTAGAGAAAAAGTCTTCAGGGAAATATAAAAGTAACCTGATCGTAAGGTACAGTCTTTCATATATGTGGCAAGCGCTGTCCCATGGGACTATACCTCAAGCCTACAATACTTTACAAATAGATTCTGATTTTTTTTAAATATAGAACTTCATACTATATTATAATTTCTATACCATCACTGTATATATTTATCTACCAGACAAGGTAAAGTGGAAATATGACTTAAACAGTAGAGTGTCAGCTTTGAGTTAAAAAATGTAAGCAAGATTGTGAGCCATAAGTTCAGGCATCAGTACCAGCACGTATCTCTGTGTAAAAGAAGACAGACAGACAGACAGACAGACAGACAGACAGACAGAAGATATAGACACAGAGAGAGAGGAGACAGGAGAAAGAGACAAAGAGAACTGGATTAGTCTCAGATGCCTGGACTCATGATCCTCCTGCTTCAGCTTCCCAGATGCTGGAATATAAGTGCCCAGTTTACTGTTAAAGATTTTTAGCACAATGAAATTACAGCAGTTGTTAATGTTGTTGACTTTAAACAGGTCAAGAAATGGCTAAGTGGTGCTTAAGAATATTATGGAGACCCAGGTGTCAGTGGCTCACACCTATAATTCTAGCTCCTCAGGAGGTTGAGATCCGAGGATTGCAGTTAGAAGCCAGACTGGGAAAGAAAGTCTGTGAAACTCATCTCCAATTCGAGTACTAGCCTTGAGCACAAAAGCTCAGGAACAGTGCCTAGGCCCTGCATTCAAGCCACAGGAACTGTACACACACACAAAGAAGACCAAGGAATATATTTAATTTTTGGAATAGTGTAGAACTTTCATTAAATGATGTAGACTTTTTAAATGAAAAATGTTTATATTTAGGAAATTAAAGTGACAGCTAACTAATAAACTTGATTTTACAAATTAATTTATTCCTAAAATTGTACTTAGAGTTTTATGGTTATATTTAATTATATATTTATATTCTGAATGTATCATAATATTTAAATAGATACATTAATCAACTGTTCATTCTCAAGTGAGTATTTTTAACTAAGTCATAGTAAAAGCTATGGTTGCTGACTCTGCTAAGGGATTAGAGATTCTTAAAGTTCAAATCAAGACTTGTAGAAATGGATGGTTTTTTGCCAAAGGGGCAAAGGGGAAGGGAGTATAGAATTCTATTATAGTTTAAAATTTACCTTAATGTGCTAATGGATTGTTACACTGTAAATGTCTAGACTACAAATAATCAGACATAAATTGTGACTTAATCTAATAAAGTTTATCTGTAAGCGTGCTCCTAAAGTATTTTCCAGAGGCTTTAAGGTATAATTGGCCTTTCTTGTGAACTCGAGCTGATCTGTTTAGTGCATAATAGTATAAGCAGTTTTTATTAATGGTCTCTGGCATTGCTGTCTGCTCATTCAAAATAACCTTATTAAGGCAGCAGATGATTATCTAATTTAGAACATGGAAAATAAGTTAAAAAGAGACAAGGCTGGAAATCTATCACAGACTGATGGAAGAATTACTGTGATTCTAGTGAACTCTGATTATATTATATAATCAGTTTTGGTGGTAAACCTAAGATTAATGATGAAAACCTGTCTGAAAGTTATTGTTTATATAGCCATTACTTAAAGATTAAGTGTAGTTATAAAATTAAGTGCAGTGTGAATACAGCTAGCATTCTTACATGTAATCGATCTAGAATCTTATTTGCAGAGCTTTGGACATTTTTCCCTTCAGGTTACCAAATGGGAAGACCACTGAAAGCCGAATTACTAGGCTGGTTGCACAACATTCTGTGGAGAAAAGCTGCCCGAAGTTTTGAGGTTTGGGAATAATTTGTTTTCGTCTGTGTATTCTTTCTCTTCTACCACAAACAAAGCTGTTTTCAATATAAAATTCATAGAGCAGGAGTGGTAAATCACTGCCTAGAATGTGCAAAGCTTTGGATACCCATCCCCAGTATCACACACAAAATAATCAAATTCCTTATCCTTACAGTGTAGTTTGTTCATGGATATTATAAAAATGTACTGCAATAATTAAGAAATGATTTCTCCCCACCGAGAACTTTATAGAGAAATATCATCACTGATATTAAGGTCATTTAGTTTTAATAAAGAGATCAAGACAGTCAGAGAGGTTTCATTACCTATTAAAAGTCAGTATAGCCACGTACTGGTGATGCAAACCTATAATCCTACTGAGGGTGATGAAATCTGAGGATTAAGGTTCAAAGCAAGCCTGTGCAGGAAAGTCCACAAAACGTTTATCTTCAGTTAACACCCCCCCCAAAAAAGAAAAAAAAATCCCTGAAGTAGAGCTGTGGATCAGTGGTAGAGTGCTAGCCTTGAGCAAAAACAGTTCAGGAACAATGTCGAGCCCCTGAATTCAATCCCCAAGATTGAACGTGCGTGCACACACACACACACACACACACACACACACACACACACACACACAGTCGTAATATAAACTGGGTACTGGGGGCTCACAGCTATAATTCCAGCTGCTCAGGATGCTGAGGTCTAAGAATCATATTTCAAAACCTGTTTGAACAGGCTTTGAAGCTCCTGAGACTTCATCAGCAAAAAGCTAAAAGTGGAGCTATGACTCAAGTCGGAGAATGCTAAGGGACAGTTCCCAGGTTCTAAGTTCAAGCCCTACTATTGGCACACACAGAGAAAAAGTGATGACTTTATAAAAGATTCAGGTTTCTTTCAGAATAATGTGAAACTAAAGAATTTTTTTTTGCCAGTCGTGGGACCTGAATTCAGGGTCTGAGCACTGTGCATGGGATTTCTCAAGGCTAGAGCTCTACCACTTGAGCCTCAGCACCACTTCTGCCTTTTTTTAAGTATGTGGTACTGAGGAATCAAACCTAGGTCCTTGTGCATGCTAGATAAGCACTCTACCATTAGGCAACACTCCCAGCCCTAAGGAATATTTTTTAAAGCCCAGAGCAATCACTCCTAATTGGCTGTTCTTAAAATTTTGCTACATGTCTTCTAATCTTTCTATGTTTGTGAAAAAAAGGTAAAATTGGATATACTTTTTTTGTGCCAATCCTATGGCTTGAACTCAGGGCATGAGCACTGACCTTGGGCTTTTTCCTCAAAGCTAACACTCTGCTACTTGAGCGACAGCGTCACTTCTGGTGTTTTCTATGTATGTGGTACCGAGGAACCGAAACCGGGTCTTTGTTCATGCTAGGCAAGCACTCTACCACTGGGCTAAACTCCCGGCCCCAAGGATATACTTTTCTTTTTTTTTTTTTTTGCCGGTCCTGGGCTTGAGCTCAGGGCCTGAGCACTGTCCTTGGACTTTCTCAAGGCTAGAGCTCTACCACTTGAGCCTCAGCACCACTTCCGGCTTTTTTCTATGTATATAGTACCGAGGAATCGAACCCGGGTATTCATGCATGCTAGGCAAGCACTTTAACCATTAGGCCAAACTCCCGGCCCCAAGGATATACTTTTCATTTGTTGATATTGGAGTTTGAACTGAGGGCTTGGGCACTATCCTTTAGCGTTTTGCTTAAGCTTGGCACTCAACACTTGAACTTCAGCTCCACTTCAAGGGAGATGTACTTTTTATAAAGTAATGGTATACTTACTTCTATTTCCAATTAACGTATAATAACAAGGAGCAGTTTTTGTCCCTGCTTGAGCCAACCCTCTACCCAAAAGTACAAGACAGAATGCATGCAAAATAGTTCTGATAACACAGAACATCAGGTGATGAAGAATGATCCCTAGGAGATCAGCAATAAGGTGAGTACCACAGTTGCATGGCTTACTGCCATGAATTTCCAGCATATGGAAAGAGAGGGCGAGGGGGACTGAAGTGCAGTCTAGCAGGCATCCTAATTTGAGTAGATGGAGCTGAGAGCCTGGGGGCACTAAGACACCGACATTGCATAGAATAGAGTACTACAGGAGAGTGCATAGCATGGAGAAATGGAGCCTCAGCTATCAGAAGGCCCTCTTCTAGTGTTCAGCAGAGTACTGTCAAAACACACAAGGAATACAGCTACCTAAATCCAAATAATAGAGAGAATAATAATGAGCCAGTCACAAAAAGACAAATGCAGTGTGATTCCACTTATGTGAACTACCTAGAGTTACAATAGTGGTTGCCAGGGACTGAAAGAAGGGGATAATGAGGAGTTGCTATTTAATGAGTCTAGAGTTTGATTTTTTTATATTAGAAATTAAAATCAAGATCTCATGTGTGCTAAGCATGGACTCTACCGCTGAATCACTCCAGCTCCAAGTTTTTATTTTAGAAAATGAACAAGTTTTGTATAATAGTTGCATAACTGATTATACTTGACAGCAGTGAATTGAATACATTAAATTAGTCGAGATGAAACACTCAACAGGTAGAAGCAGAAAGATTGCAGGTTTCAGGGCAATCTGAGATATAGAAGAGCAAGACCCTGTTTTAATGCATCCTCAGGTTAGTTAAGATGATACATTTTTTTGCCAGTCATAGGCTTGCGCTCAGGGACTGAGCACTGTCCTTGGACTTTCCTCAAGGCTAGTGTTCTACCCTGAGCCACCGCACTATTTCCGGCTTTTTCTATGTATGTGGTACTGAGGAATCGAACCCAGGTCTTCTTGCAGGCTAGGCAGGCACTCAACCAGTAGGCCAAACTTCCAGTCCCTAAAAGTGATTTTTTTATGAAAGCAAAACAAAGTCATTCAAAATCTGGACTAATTAATCCAGGGATCCAAATTCTGAGGTCCTTCAAACAGAAGAAAACTGATACCAGATCCACGGAAAAGAATTATGTTTAATCACCAACATTGAAACTATATTTATTAATAGAGTTTTATTCAGGGGAATGAGAAGTTGCTTGGTGCAGCTTGATGTTCAGCTCTGGGAGGTATTTGGTAATGTTCTCCATGAATGTTAAATCACACAGCCACTTACTATCCTTGAGTCTTTGACACTTTTTCTCTTCATCTCCATGGACTGACTTCATGCACAGTTTGTAAAAACTCATGAGAATGTTCCTGTGACTCACCATACTTCACAGTGATAAACAAGATCATTGTTCAAGAGTCAAGCTCCCTCAGTAACTCTTTATACTGGCAGCTGTTAAACCCTCTTTTTTGGAACAAAATTTATGCATGACACTACTATTGACATCACATTGTTGAGTTGAAAACACTGCGTATAATGTGATGGCTTATAATTAAATCACTGGGATCAGGAATAAGATGATTCACTTCTTTCTTGACAAAGGCAGTTAACCCTTTTGTGAGCTAACAATTGTTAGAGCTCCACTTTGCAAATACTAGCTCAAGACTTTTTCCCTCGATTCCTGGCTTGAACTCAGGGCGTTCACCCATATTTATTTATTGACTTTTTTGCTCAAGGGTAGCCGTACTTCCACTTTCAACTTTTTGCTGGTGAATGGGAGACAATAGTCCCTCAAATTTGGTCAGTTTGGCTCTGAACTTCTACTTTCATATCTCGGTCTCGCAAGTAGCTAGAATTTGAAAAACATGAGCCATCAGTGCTCAGACAAGTGCTCTAATAAGTCCTCACTTCCTGTCGTGTCAGGCATGGCTTCTATTGAGTGTCAAGGGGTGCCATTATCCCATGATTGAAAACAGCCACATGGACCATATTGGTTGTGTCCATTTTCTCATCACTCATCAGTACTCAAATCTGAGACAATTTTACCTTGCTGCTAACAACTTCCTTAGCAGCCATCATGAACTCTTGTACAAACTCTCCCTCTGCGTAAAGCCTCAACTACTTTGGGGCTCTTTCAGTATTTAAATCATCTGAAATACATTGACTATGTCACAAGAAGGCCTAGGGAAAGTGGCTTGTTGTGATTCAGAACTCAGCTTTACAATCACAAACCTTTGAGCTCTGATTTTATCCTGTTTATCTTCCCAATTCACTGACTTTAATATTTTGTCCTGTAATGACACTTCAGATTGGCTTTTAAAAAATTACTGTTAACATATCACCAAAACCTAAGCACGCAGGTTTGCCTTTGACTTCAACAAAAAAAAATAATAATTTGTCCATTTGTCTTCGAAAGTTCAACACTCTGCCACCTTTTTTTTTGTAACACCACTTAAACTTTCATAACTATCCAGTGTGTGCTATATCAGTGACTTGATTCCTTTTAATATTCTAATCTTAGATCTTAGATCTGGAACATTTCTAACATCCATCGACTCTTGAGGTCTTTTCTGTGTACTATACTTACCTTAATCTTCATCTGAGATTTACTTTTTGCAAGGATTGTTGATATTGGACATGTAGATAAAGGTTATATTGGTGTTATCATCTGTATTGGTAACCAAGTTAACAACATTGTCTGTCAACAGAGACAAGGTCTTGAACTATCTTATCTCATCATTATTGAATCACTATAGTTTTGCTGCACTGTGTTAACACTTTTGTAACATGCACACTCCTAGCCTACCTGGCACACTGGCTGTTCTCTGAGTCTCCACAGTACAAGTGATATGTCATCAGCAGCCTATGAGAAGCATACATGTCTGTCCTCTCACATAGTCATAAGTGTTCTGTCTGTTCTATAAATGATATTTCTTGCTTGTCCTTCAACGTATCCATTGTCAGTATGATTTGTTTAATATCAGTTTATGTTGCTATAAGAAAAGCTCCTTGATTTATTGAATTTCGAGTCCCACTTGCTGTTCCCTTGGCCCAACTAGGTCAAATGATAAAACCCTTAGGCCAGATGTTCCCCACTCCTGCATTATTAAAGTAAAATAATATCCTTCTTTTCTCTTTTAGAAGGCTTCTGTTTCTGTTGTTGTTGTTGTTTTTTTTGCCAGTCCTGGGATTGAGCTCAGGGCCTGAGCAATATCCTTGGACTTTCTCAAGGCTAGAGCTCTACCACTTGAACCTCAGCATCACTTCCGGCTTTTTTCTATGTATGTGGTACCAAGGAATCGAACCAGGGTCTTCGTGCATGCTAGGCAAGCACTTTGACCACTAGGCCAAACTCCCAGCCCAAGGCTTCTGTTTCTGTACTGAGAAGGTGAACAATTACTTCAGAATTCCTTTCCTCCTATACAGTCTATTTATTTTTGCAAGTCCTGGGTCTTAAACTCAGGGACTGGGGACTGTCCTTAGGCTTTCTCAAGGGTAGCATTGTACCACTTGAGCCACAGTACCATTTCCAGCCTTTTCTGTGTGTGTAGTAACCAAGGACTAGAACCCAGGGCAAGCACTGTTTGCTAGGCCATATTCCTGGCCCTGGATTCTTTTTATTACCACTAATTTTCCAATATTATTAAAGGATTATTTTTTTAATTTTCACATCCAACCCCGAAGAAGAATGTAATCTTATGTCTAAATAGTCAAAGGCAGTGTGTTGTCTGTCTTGAAAAGGACATTTGACTTTATGAAGGTCCTAATGACACCTGTTCTTAATGGGAAAACATGAAGCTCAGTTTCCTTATATTAAAAATTATCCAAACTATTTCTTTTTTTGCAGTATATTTTATTATCTTAGTAGTTGTAAAAAGGACTTGCCATTCAACAAAGCTGTTTATGAATGTAATGTATCTTTATCAGTGTCACCCCTTCCATAATTCTTACCTATCTCACCCAACCTTACCCCTTAACTCCATTTTCTTAATTTTGTAAGATATGTATTGCATTTTATGGACTGCTCAGTCCCCACAACTTTGGAGTACTTGATTCCTGGTGTTTATTTTGCTGTTGGACTGTCAGCCTTTCTAGGAAATTACAATGAGTTTTCCTCTGTTATCTGCTATATTTTGGTTAATACATTTGTATGCACTTGCATACAACCCAAAGTACTTACTTATATATTTGTAAATTATTTCTGAATTCCACAGAGAGAAAGTATCCATCCTTTGTCTCTCTGGACATCCTGACTCTATTAGATTTTTTTTTCCCCTAAAGCTTTTTACAACTTAAAATTTAAAGGAATTGAAAAGAAAAAGTATGAAAAATACACCATTCATACTAGTAGTGGAAAACCTGGAAATTTAGTGCATGTCCAACATCATGAAAATAATAAATTTATGAGAGATTCATTTGATTAAAAAATAGTAACTGTGAGGCTGGGCACGGTGGCTCATGACTGTAATCCTAGCTACTCAGGAGGCTGAGATCTGAGGATCACAGTTCAAAGCCAGCCTGGGCACTGAAGTCCGTGAGACTCTTATCTCCAGTTAACCACTGAAAACCAGAAGTGGAGCTGTGGCTCAAGGGTTAGGGCAGTAGCCTTGAGCTGAAGAGCTCAGGGGAGGCGCCCAGGCCCAGAGTTCAAACCCCATGACTGACCAAAAAAAAAGTAACTGTGAGAACTATTTAACAACACAGAACTTGTACAATTAATTACCAATTAATTGAAAAGAATAGAACCTGAACTTCTATAAAAACTGTAATGACAACCAGGTAAATATACAGAAGGACAAAATTAAAATGGAACCTGGAAAAGTGAAAATACCTATGTTGATTTATGTATGTTCACTTTGAAAATTTTAGTCACTGTTGACTCAGTGAGTTTTTTTTAATTAGGTAGCCATACAAAGAGTTTTCAACAACTTAAAACTGGCTTGAGTTTTCTGGGGGTATTTATTACCTCCTTCAGCTTTTCATCCTGTGTGAGAAATATCTCTTTGGTTTCCTTTTTAGTGCTGTGGACTGAACCTAGGGCCTTGTGCATGCTAAAAGTATGTGTACTGCCATTGAGGTCTATCTCTAGTCTTCGAGGGTTACAATTAGTAGGAAAAAGAAAATGAAAAAATACATAGAATTTAAGAGAAAGTGTATTGCATTTTGGTTGCCTAAAAACAAAATCAATGTCATCTCTTGTTTGTAGAAAATGAGGATGAAATGTAGAGATAACTCTGTGATTTTGACGCCTTCTTCTTAAATTTTAGGTAAAAGTTTTTGCTGATGCCCTAAATTGGTACTGTTACTCTCTGAAGTTTTATGGATTTCAAAAAACGGATCTGGATGTGGCCAAGCTACAGAGGAACGTGGCTTCCTGTTATCTGAATTTGAAAGACTTTCATAAGGTCATTTGATTTATCTATTTTCAGAGTCATCAAATGTTCTTACATGCAGTGCAGTGACAGAGATAGATACAGTGCTGTGACTTAGTTGATTAGGATGTCTGAGAGTTTACACAGAACAAGGTCAGATTGACCTTTTTGTTTTGTTTTGTATACTATAAACATTTAAGTGGAACTTCCCAAAGGAGAGAGCATTTGGAAGACCATTCTATTACCTGTTTATTTTTTACACTGTATTGTGAAATGAATACATGATTAGTTATACAAAGTTATGTACTTAGGAGGCTGAGATCTGAGGATCTCGGTTCAAAGCCAGCCTGGGCAGGAAAGTCCATAAGACTCTTATCTCCAATTAACCACTGGAAAACCAGAAGTGGTGCTGTGTGTCAAGATGGTAGGGTGATATTCTTGAGCTAAACAGCTCAGAGACAGCGCTCATGCCGAGTTCAAGTATCACTCCATAATAACAATGCTAAGTACAAGTAATTACTTTGGATTGCTTTCTAAGCTATGTATTTAAATGGCCATTATCTGATGAAGTATCTTCCGTGCTTTGAATGAGAAAATATTAAGCAATATAGTTAGTGCTCGTGTTCTAGCTCAGTGATAGTGCATGATTTGCATATGTGAACCCTTACATTTGATCATCGAGTAACAAAAAAAATGTAGTTTTATAGATACTGACTTTGCCTTTGGGGAGTTTATAGAACCTTAAGTCCCAAACCCCAATTTTTAATATTATTTTTGATCATTTGTGTTTCATATGTGCAAGTCATAGGCTAGATGGACTTAACAATAAAGCAAATAAGCTTAGGTTCTCAATATAGAAATAATTTATATAGCTTGATATAGTGAGATTTTGCTGGTCATCAAAATAAAACCTTAAGGTTATCATTGACAAATGGATAAAGGCCTGTTTTGGTGATGTGTGTAAGTTAATGGTAATGCTTATGTGTGATGGGATGCAGAAATGCCATTCTCTGCTTGCAACTCAAGTTTAGTATATGGCTTTTAGTTCTACAATAGATTGATAATCCTAAAACACAGTTTCAAACCATAGCATGGCTTTAAGATTTGCAACAACTACAGAAGCAAGACTATTTATAGAATGCATAACTAATATAAAGTGTAAAAACTGAATTTAATGTGCTGGTTATATACTGTTTGTATTCACTATGTAAAGGTTTGCCAATCATGCCTTTCCATTTAGGATTGAAGTGCGTGCACGTGATCTAGTGATGCTCACTAGATGGCACTGTGGCTTCTGCTTATACTTCATTAGCTTATCGATTTTGAAGTTATTTGTAATGCCTTCCCCACAGATATATTTGCATGAATGTAAAATAAAGCACTTAAGAAAATATGATATGGATGAGGTTAGTCAACCTCTGAGAGACAAATGCTGCATGTTTTCTCTCATATGAGGAAGCTAGACCTGTGACAGGATAAATTATACTGTACTCTAGGCATTCACACAAAGTGACACCAAAGGATGATAGTCTTAGGAGTGAGACAGAAAGGTTCAATGCCTATGTGCACCTGACATATTATGAAATAATATGTATTGAAATGAACTATAGCAAATAAAAACCGCAGTATATTTTCCTTTGTTTGCTGCTTTCATTTTATTTTCTTTTGGTCTTGTTTATTCATTTATATGCCTTTGGGAGTGTAAGGGAAAGTATAGAAATGGAGGGACAAAGGGTGAACAAATGCAGCAGTGGTACTCACTAGACACTATGTTGAAATGAACTATACAACTTGTAGTTGGGGACAGGAGGGAAAAACCAAGAGAGAGGGAGGGAAGGGGTAACATTGTCCAAAAAGAAATTAACTCTTTACTTGACTTATGTAACTGTAAGTTCTCTGTTTTATTATTAATAATAATAAAACTTTTCATTCTTTATGAAAACTCCAGTCTGTAGGAAAAAACATAAGAACTTTTCAGATCATTTTGATATATTGATTGTTGGTTCAAAATCAGTTATTTTTAGAGATATGCTATAACTCAATTCTATCTACAGAAAACATGGAATGATTTGTTTATTTATTTATTTATTTAAAGGCTAATCCTGACTCCTCTTTCTACAGTGATTTTTATCAATAGTTCTTGACTAATCTTGTAAATTTTAGTTACAAATGTTAAAAAAAGAAAAAGAAAATATTATATGGTTAATTGTGGCTCATTTGAATTAAAAAAAAACAACAACAACACCTTAGTTAAGGTTTGAAGTCAGTTGAACAATTATTTAGGTGCCAAATCTCTGCCTCATGCTATGGAAAAGGCACAAGGCTTGCTGTCTTCTATAGGTGAGCTTAAAATACGAATGCAGAATGAAGATTTACATGTAAAAATAATTAGAAAGTACTAAATCACAGCATAGAGTCAGGTATTTAATGTAATCTATACTCTGTGAAATCTGAAAGTAAGGTGTATTTGTGAATATTGTTGGAATGTACATGTGCTCTGAAGCTGAAAAGAATAACTGATGTTAGAAGACAAAGGAAGATCTGAAGGAACATTAATAGGCTGAAACAATGAGCCCCTTCTAACAAGATGAAGACCAGTAGGCAACAATTAAACATTGTGAACTCAGATCATGGATGCAATGCAGTTTAACAGAAGCACGTATAAAACACTTGGGGCTTTTTGTTGACTGTGAGCTCAACAAAAGCTAATAATACTAAGCTCACTCAAATTAGATTAAATCAGTAGAAATACAGTCGGCTCTCCATATCTATGGATTCCCCACCTGTGGATACAACCAACTATAGACTTAGATTATCACACAGATGTTTTTCTTGTCATTACTTTCCGTACAATACAGTACAATAATTATACGGCATTTACATTGTACTAGGTATTATAAATAATCTGGAGGTGATTTGAAGTATACAGATGAATGTGTGTATATTATATCAAATAAGGGAATTGAGTATCTACAGATTAGGTATCTCCCCACCAGTGGGAGGACTCTGAAACCAGTATCTACAGATACTGAGGGATGCCTGTAGAATATGTAGCAGTAAAATAGCAATCACTCTTTGTTCTGCTGTCATTACAGCATATATGCAGTGCAGTGTTTGACTGAGGAGCAACAACTTTTGCGTGTATGAGCTGTTACTGGATCTTGAACTCAGAAAGACTAGGAACTGTATTAAGTGAAGTCAGCCAGACTCGAACATGGGCTCAATGGTTTCCTTCATTTGTCATAATCAGAAGAAACCTTGGGCTCTCCTAGCAGAGATTTGCAATAGAGCAAAACCTAGATACATAGGCCATATAGTATGGCTAAATGAAAGAACTTCCACAATATAGAAACAAAAGCCATATAATGAGTGATTGTTGTCCTTGATGTACTATGTTATCTCTCATCTCTTTTGCTGTCCCTTGGTTATCTCATATTGTTACAGTATTTCACCCTGTTATCTGATATATTGTATATATGTGTATTTGGTTATTTGAAATAGGATAGGGAAAGGGGGAAAACAAGAGGAGGGATGGGGCTGGGGGGAGGGAAATGGGGACCAAGACATGAGAAAGGGTATCAATGTATGTGAAGTAGTGCACCTTCTATCTGGTGAATACAATGTAACCCTTCTGTTAATTACAATGAAAATATATGAAAAAAAGAAAGACTAGGAACTGGAAGGATCATGATAAATGATTCTGTATGTTCCATTGTGGATCAACTTACCTACTTGATATTTTTTTAGCATTTTTAAATTTCTTTAAATTTTGAAAGCTTGAGTATTTCATAAAAATGGTTTTGTGTGACAGTTCTGGTACTTGAACTCAAGACCTGGTTGCTGTCCTTTTCACTTTTGTGCTTAAAGTTAGCACTCTAGCCACACACAACTCCACTTAAGGCTTTTTTGTTGTTTAATTGCAGATAAGAGACTAATGAACTTTTCTGCCCAGGCTGGCTTAAAACTGGATTCCTCAGATCTCAGCCTCCTGAGTGTTTATGATTGCAAGCACGAGCCACTGGTGCCCAGCTTATAAATATTTTTTATTCCCACCTTTGCCTCTTGAGGATCTGTTTATGCTATCTTTTGTTTTTGACAAGTCTTTGTAAAAGGGTGCTTATGTTATATTTTTAATATGTACAACTCATCATTCTTGAAAAATTACTTAATGAAATATTTAAGCCTAATATGAAGGTATTTTTTTCCAAAATGGATATATCTTTGCTTCTGTGGTTGTTTGGGGTAAAAATCCAAAGTAAATTCACAGCATTAATGTTTTAGACATCCCCCCCCTCTATACTCATAGTAATTTGGGGCTATAAATACATAAAAGTACTTGTGTTATACTTCAGGAATTATTTCTCCCTTACCTCTCAGGCTGTCTTCAATTTGGTACCAAGATAGCTTTTTAAAAATTTCCTGTGTTGGGCTGGGAGTTTGGCCTAGTGGTAGAGTGCTTGCCTAGCATGGATGAAGACCTGGGTTCAATTCCTCAGTACCACATACATAGAAAAAAAAATTCCTGTGCGTATAGGTAAGAACAGGTTTACTTTTTCTTTTTTCTTTCTTTTTTCCCCTAGTCTTGGGGCTTGAACTGAGGGCCTGGATACTGTCTTTGCACTTTCTCAAGGCTAGAGCTCTACCACTTAAGCCAGAGCACCACTTCCTGCTTTTTCTGTGTATGTGGTACCCAGAATCCAACCCAAGGCTTTCTGCATACTAGGCAAGCACTCTACCACTAGGCCACACTCCTTGCCCCAAAGATTTACTTTTGATTTAGCCTCAATCTAAAAATGTGATCCCATGGGACGTGTGTGTGTGTGTGTGTGTGTGTGTGTGTGTGTGTGTGTGTGTGTGTGTGGTGTGTATTTACTTAATAAGGTCTGTAAAACTGGCAATTAACATTTACCTGGATTTGCAGTAATGCACCAGATAAAAAAGTAGTTACCTATTTCTCTGAGACCTCACTTTACCTTAGTTTAGCTTGGTACCATCTTTTACCATCTTCTCAATTGCTGTTTTTCTGAGAAAAAGAAAAAAAGAAAAGTTTTCCCAAAGTTTTTGGTTATTTTCAAAAGAAGGGCTTTTTTTCCCTTTCTCTTTTTTTATTAGCTTATATTTTTCGAAAGGTTTTATTGTGATGATTCCATACATGCATAAAATATATTTGATTGAATTCACTTCCTCTATTACCCTTTAGCTCCCCCTTTTAAAAACATTGTAAAAAGATTTCATTATTCTATTTTCATACATGCATATGGAAGACTTTGATCACATTCATGCCTTTCAGTCATGTCATTCATTCTTTTAGGTCTAGATTATAAAGAAAAAGAGGCTTATTCTAATATGGCTAGCTCACTCTATTTCCAGAAGCAGAACTTACTATTTCTTTGCCATTCTAACAAAAAAGTACATTAAAGAAAGACAGTATATTAAAAGTCCTATGTTTTCATTCTGTGTGCTTCTTAGCCATTGTGAATATTTTAATGAAGTTAGTAAAATACAGTAAGGACTTTCCTATAGTTTTTCTAAAATAGAACAAATGTTTTATTTTCCAGGCTAAACAGGCAGTGTTAGAGGCTGAACGACTGGATCCTACAAACATTTTCACTCAGTTTTATGTTTTCAAGATTGCAGTCCTGGAGAGCAACTCTGAGAAAGGTATATATATATATATTTTTTTATGAGTGATGTGTTAGCAAAAGACTAAACAGTCCTCAAAGAATAAATTAACAGTGGTTAAAAAACACATTTAAGAAAATAGAACTGAGTATTATTTCACATTTTTGTCAAGTAAAAATGATACAATAATGCAAGGAAATCCTTTAGAAACTTTAAAAGAAAAAGTATGTACCTATCTTGGGAATCTGATATGGGACAAGAATTGGTGGTAGTAGCATTTTAATTACTGTATGAATACTAATTTAAGGTAAAACATATAAATGTGAAAAAAACAAAAGAGAAGAAAAACCAGGAATCTAAGAACAGTGAAGCAATATTACTATCACTAGAAAAGGAAAAACAAAAAGAAAACATAGGGAGGGCTTCACATAATTATTTTAAAATATGGTTGTGATCAGCCCCTGTGTTTGAATTCAAAGGCACTTTCTAAAGAAGGACATACTATAATTGTCTCCTTTTGTTTTTACCTTGAGCATTTGTTTTTACCAGTTTTGGATTTAATGGCCCATAGCATTTCACTGTTTTTCCCTTTTTAAAACTTATTAAAGATAAATAGTTGGACAAAGGAGTTGATTTTCAACAAAACAGTTTATGAATACAGTGAACCTTGATGATCCATTTCACCCATTTCATCATTCTCCACATCCTTCCCAATACTACCATTCCCTCAATTTTCTTAAGTTTGTAGCTATGCATTAAATTTTGTGCGCATTGATATCTCTTTCATCTCTTTGTCTACTTTTCTTCCCTTGATCTTCCCAATTTCTAGTACTTGTTTCTCTGGTGTTATTTTGTTGGACTCTGCGTTTATTTGTTGGGTTATGACTTTAAAACCTAAAGCCACATTAATAAAGTACTCTTGTATTTGTAAACCTTAGTAATGGTGACTTGAAGTACTTTAAATTAGACATGAAGAGGGAAAGCTCTCTTGCTACTAATCTTTACCATCAGAACAATCATCCATCCAGCTATCTCAGAACAAACACGACATTGTCAAAAGGCAACTTTTAACATACTTTTACTAACCCAACAACCCTGATAGGGTTGTCTTTTTTCTTAAAGATTAGTTAGACTAAATGATAAACATTTTAAAAAAAGAATTGGTGGTAGGTCTTGTCACTTTGTATTGTTTTCTGTTTTCTGTTGGAAAGAGAGATTATAATGAAATCTTGTGCCAGTGACTTGCCTAGCATGTTTGAATCCATTCCCAGCACTGAACTAGATAATAAATATTGTCAGGAAATGAAGGTCTTCACCATACCTTTTCACTTACTTTCAAGGTGATTGATAAAAGATTTGGCCTTGAAATGGATTTTTCTCTCCACAAAATGGAGTATTCCCATCAAATTTCCTAGCTAGTGTGTCTGCATACACCTGTATTCTTAATTAATTGCCAAAATGCCTTATGTTCAGATATTAGTGCCCTCAAGGTAGTTGAGCCAGTCCTGAAGTAGTTAGAATTCCAGTCTGGTTGACACTTATACAGGAAGTACAGAAGCTTGAATTAATGCATCCAAACAGAACTTACACCAATCAAATTAAGCAACTTTTTTTTGTCAGATTTGGGGGCTTGAATGTGCATTGTCCCTGAGCTCTTCAGCTCAAGGCTACTGCCCTACCCCTACAACCACAGCCCCACTTCCCATTTTCTAGTGATTAAATGGAAATAAGAGTCTCACAGACTTCAGTGCCCGGGGTGGCTTTGAATCTCGATCCTCAGATCTCAGCCTCCTGAGTAGCTAAGTGTGAGCCACCAGTGCCCAGCTACATTAAGCAATTTTTTAGGAACAAATACTATGTTCAAGGGATTCTGTTATTCATTCTGAATGACATATATAATTTATTCTCAATGAAAATAATAAGATATATCTGTAAAATTATTAAGAAGTAGTGAATTGGAGCCAGCTCTGGGACTGAGGTTAATACTGCTGTCATGTCCATCTTCACTTTTGCATTAGAGATTTCTGGGTGTTTGTTTTGATTGATCTCATACATTTAATAATGAAGGAACTTCAAACTTAAACATTTCTGCAAGCAGAAGTGGAACGGGAAAAATAGGTTCGCTATTAACCGTTTCTTTACAATGATATTAAATTAAATTGTTTCATATTATAATCCAACAGCTTAAGCTTTTTATTTCTTCCCCAGTTAACTATTACTATTTTATGTCATCTGCTAGCAGAAACAGTTTAACTTCCTTTACAATTTGTTTGCCTTTTTCATGCCTAATTGCTCTAGCTAGGACTCCCAGTACAATGCTGAATAGAACATCAGAGGGAAAGCTTTCCACTTTTCACTGTTGGGTATTGCTCTAGTGTTGATGTGGTTTGTGCCCTAATGGTTTGTTTATTGGAAGATATAATCCTAGCATGGCAATGTTAAGAAATGGTAGAACTCATTCTCAGACCTCATGCTCTACTACAGAGCTATAGTAACAAAAACAGCTTGCTCTTGGAACAAAAATAGACCCAAAGATCATTAGAACAGACTAGAAGACGCGAAAATAAAACCATGTACTTAGTTATCTGATATTTGATAAGGGAGCCAAAGACATCCAGTGGAAAACAAATAGCCTCTTCAATAACCGGTTTTGGGAAAACTAAGCATCCATGTGCAGAAAACTAAAAATGTATCCCTGTTTGTCACCATGCACAAATACCAACTCAAATTGGATCAAAGACCTCTATGTCAGACCTGAAACACTGAAATTACTGCAAGAGGGAACAGGAGAAACACTAGAACTGATAGACATAAGCAGTAACTTTTTTTAACCTGAATTTTTTTAGCAGGCTAATATTTGGAGGAATTACAGTTACATTTTTCAGGTAGTGGGAAAATTACTTCTTGAACATTGATACCGCTTCTCATGTTTTTCTCCCAGTTTTCCTCCCCCTTCCCCAGACAGAAACTTTTTGAAGAGCCCCAGGGGGCACAATAGGAGAGAAAATTGACAAATGGAATTACATCAAAATAAAAAAAAAGTTTGGGGCCAGGAGTTTGGCCTAGTGATAGAATGCTTGCCTAGTATGCACAAAGACCTAGGTTTGATAACTCTATACCACAAACTCTATGAAAAAAAAAGCTGGAAGTGGTGCTGTAGCTCAAGTGGTAGAGCTCTAGCCTTGAGAAAGCCGAAGGACAGTGCTCAGGCCCTGACTTCAGGACCCTGGACTGGCAAAAAATAAAAATAAAAAAGTTTCTGTACAGCAAAGGACATAGTTACTAAACTAGAAAGACAGCCAACAGACTGGGAGAGGATCTTTACCAGCAATACATCCCAGAAAGAACTAATACCCAAAATATAAAAGGAGCTCATGAAACTAACGCCTCCCAAAGCTAATAAACCAATCACTAAATGAGCAGAGGAGTTAAGGAGAAACTTCTCAGAAAAAGAGATAAGAATGGCAAAAACATATGAGAAAAAATGCTCATCAGGGCTATAAAGGAAATACATTCTGTCTCATCCCAGTTAGGTTGGCTAACTAGTTTGTTGTGTGAATTCACAATGTTGTTGTGGATGTGAGTATAAAGGAACCCAATAACACTTTTGGTGGGAATGTAAACTAGTATAACCATGATAGACAGCAGTCTGGAGGTTCCTGAAAAAAACTAAACATAGGTCTTCCTTAAGAGCCAGCCTTACTACTGGGCATCTACCCTGAACATCATGAGTCAGGATATGATAAAGACGCCTGTACATCCATGTCCATTGCCACACTATTCACAATAGCCAACATAGGGAAACAGCACAGATTCCCTACAATAGATGAGTGGATCCAAAACATGTGATACCTATACACAATGGGATTTTACATAGTCATTACATAGAATAATGTCATTTGCAGGGAAATGGATGGTCCCAGAATAAACCATGTTAAGTGAGGTATAAGCCAAGCTCAGAGAGACAAATGACACGTTTTCTCTCATATGTAGAAGCTAGATCCAAAATACCCTTAGACACGATAAAGTATATACATGTCTCTAGTCATTCATACACAGTGAGACTAGTGAGGATAGTCTTAAGAGAGGATCACAAAGGTACAATGTCTATGTACCTCTGATGACATAAAATAATGTTTATTTAAATAAGCTCCAGGGAATGGAAACAAGAAAGTTTCTCTTTTTTCCTTTCCCTGTTTTCCTTTTCTATTTATTCTTTTTCTGTTTGTTCATCTATGTGTCTTTGAGCCTATAAGAGGAGGCACAGAAATGGAGGGACCTAGGCACTGTATCTGAGCTTATTTGCTCAAGGCTAGTGTTCTCCCAGTTGGGCCACAGCTCTGCTTTTGGCATTTTGGTGGTGTTTAATTGGAGATAAAAGACTCATGAACTTTCCCACCTAGGATGACTTTGAAACTTGATCCTCAGATGTTAGCCTCTTGAGTAGCTAGGCATGAGTCTGAATCATGTTCCATCAGAGATTATTGTCCTATAATTTATTCTCTTGCAATGTCTTTGCCCTGCTCTGATTTTTGGTGATGCTAGCCTTGCAAAGTGAGTTTGAAAGTATTCTCATCTCATCATTTTTGGAAGAATTTTGAGGGAGTTGGTTTAGTTCTATAAACAATTGGTAGAATTTAGGAGCAATATCAGGAGATCTTAGGATGCTAGGAAATTGATCATCTTACTCATTATTTGTTCACATTTTATATTTCTTCATGAATCAGTGGATACTATCTTAAGAATTGTTTTTTTTCAAAGTAATCCAATGTGTTGGCCTATAACTTTTCATAGTAGTGTTTATGATTCTTTGATTTCTGCAGTATCAGTTGTACTATCTTCTTTTTCACTTCTCATTTGAGCCTTCTCTGTTTTTTCCTTAGTCTAGCTAAAATGTATTGATTTTGTTTGCCTTTTCAAAAAACAACTCCTAGTTATTATTTTTAGTCTCTCATTGATTTATTGTTAGACTCTATTATTTCCTTACTTCTACTAAGGTTAGACTTATTATTTTTCTTACTTCTTGAGATATAATGTTAATTTTTTTGGTGGGATACTTAATATGTTGCCCAGTATGGTCTAGAATTCTTTATGTAGCCAGACTGGCCTTAAACTTGTGATACTCCTGCCTCAGTTTCCAGAGTACTAAGATTCTAAGCTTATACCACTACATCTGGCTTTTCACGATTGGTTGTTTGGTAGCAGGTAGTATTGGGGCTTAAACTCAAGGATTTACCCCTGTTACATAAGTGCTCTTCTACTTGAGCCACAAATTTCGGTCCCCTTTTGATATAGATGTTTATTCATATAAACTTCTCTCTTAGAACTGCCTTTACAAGACACTATATGTTCTGCTATGTTGTATTTCCATTTTCATTTGTCACAAGATCTTTTTAAATTCCTCCTTTGATTTGTTCTTTGTCCTCTGAGTTATTCAGGTGTTTGTTGTTTAATTTCTACATATATGAAATATATCCCAAATCCTTAATTTTGTTCATCTTTAGCTTTATATTATGTTTGAGAAAACACTTGATCTGCTTTCAAACATTAAATTCATTACGATTTATTTTCTGGCTTAAAACATAATTGGATAGTACTTACTGTCTTGTGCTTGTTAGGCAGATGTCCTACCACTTAATTCATGCTTCCAGTGCTTTTTTTTGCCTTTGATGTTTCTCAGAGTTTTATACTTTTTGCTGTGGGTTGTCTTCAAGCTATAGTTCTCCTGCCTATGCCTCCTGCATTGCTGGGATCACCAACATGCATCCAGTTTCCTTGGGAAGAGGGTCTTAGTAACCTTTTCAAGGCTGGTTTCAATCTGCCATTCTCTGCCTCCTTGGTATCTGGGATTCCAGACATGCACTATTATGCTTGGCTTAACACATGTCTGTCCTACAGAATGTTCCATGCATACTTGTGGAGAATGTGTATTCTCTTGCCATCAGAGGAGTTGTTCTATACATGTCTGCCAGGTCAATTTGATCTGAATTGTAGGTCAAATCTCAAGTTTCCTTATTATTTATCTGGATAATCAGCCCACTGCTGAAAGTAAAGTATTGAAGACTCCTACTGCTATATTACAGTCTCTATCTACCTTTAGGTCCATATTTGCAATATGTTCTTGTTACTGAGGTGTTTAAATACTGGATGCATATGAATTTATAATGTTTAAACTACTTTGCACTTTTGTTGTTGTATAAACGTTTTTGTCTTAAAAGCTCTTTCTTTGTTTCTGGTACAAGTATAGCTACTGCTGCTCTATCTGTCTTCCATTTACATTAAGATGTCTTTTTCCATCTCTTTTACTGTCTGTGAGTCCTTAAAGGCAAACTCTTATTGACAGCATGTAGTCTTTTATATTCCATTTGTTCACTTTAGGTGTTTTTATTGTAGAATTTAAACCATTTACATATAAGGTAAAAATGGATATGTTAACTCTTTGGGGTTTTTTTTTCAGATCTTTTACTCCTTTTCTCCTCTCTTCCTGTCTTCCATGGTGATTAGGTGATATTCTGTACTCATATGTTTTGACTACTTTTAATCATGGTTGGTTTGGTTTTTTTTTTAGGTCATGGGTCTACTTTTAATCTTTTGCATATTAATTATATAGTTTGTCTTTTGTCTACCATGGGACTTAGTTTAAACATGTTATCCTTAAAACCGGCTATTTAAACAATGTTTAATTAGTATATATTTGCTGTACAAAGGAAGTTTCATTGTGACATACATGCATCAAACTCACCTCCTCCACCACTCCACCTCCTACCCTCTTCCTTATAATAATTCAAACAGGTGTCATTTTTCTATTTTCTTTCTTTTTTTCTCTTTTTTTGGTCAGTTGTGGGCTTGAACTCATATCCTTGGTGCTGTCCCTGAGCTCTCTTACTCAAGGCTAGCTCTCTACCACTTTGAGTCACAACTCCACTTCTACTTTTTGGTGGTTAATTGGAGATAAGAGTTTCTGTGAGCATAGTATGGGAGCTCACTCCTGTCATTCTACCTACTCAGGAGGTAGAATCTGAGGATCAAGGTTCAAAGCCAGCCTGGGCACAGAAGGATCTGAGCCTCTTATCTCCAGTTAACCTTTAGAAAACAGGAAGTGGAGCTTGGCTCAAGGGTAGGATGGTAGGCTTGTGCTGAAGACCTCAGGGACATCGCCCAGGCCCAGGGGTAGGGCGCTAGCCTTGAGCTGAAGAGCTCAGAGACAGCACCCAGGCCAAGTTTAAGCCCCATGACCCACAAAAAAAGAAAAAGAAAGAGTTTCTTGGGGACTTTTGTGACCAGGCTTGCTTTGAACCACAATTTTTAGATCTCAGGCTACTGAGTAGCTCGGCTTACAGGCATGGGCCACCAGCACCTGGCCTTCATCATTATATTTCCTTACATGTTTATATAGAACACTTTGACATATTCACCCTCTCCATTGGTCCTTCCCTCTCTCATTGTTCCTCACTCCTCCCATCCCCAACGGAGCCTATAAAAACTATGTTAATAGCCAGGTGCTGGTGGCTTACACCTGTAATCCTAGCTACTCAGGGGGCTGAGATCTGAGGATTGCCTTTCAAAGCCAGCCCAGATAGGAAAGTCCCTAAGACTTATCTCCAATTTAAACTGCCAGAAAACCAGAAGCAGTTCTGTGGCTCAATGTGGTAGAGCACTAGTATTGAGCTGAAGAGCTCAGGGACAGCGCCAAGCCCCACTACCAACCACAAAAAAAAAAAAAAACAACTTTGTTAAGCTGGTCATATAAAAAGACAACTTTTGGAAGTGGCCTTGTGACTCAAGGGGTAGGGAGGTAGCCTTGAGCTGAAGAGCTCAGGGACAGCCCAGACCCTGAGTTCAAGTCCCACGACCTACCAAAAAAAAAAGACAACTTTCTTCTTATGTATACCTTTTCATGTTTTACTTTTTTGTGTCAGTACAAGGGCTTGGACCCAGGGTTCAGCTGCTGTCCTGTAACCTTTTCACTCAAGGCTGGTGCTCTGCTATTTGCATCACAACTCCACTTTGGGCTTTTGTCTTTTACCATTTATCCTTAGATCTCAGCCTCATGAGTAGCTAAGATTATAGATATGAGCCACCTATAGACACATGGGCTGTTTGGTTTTTGATATGGGGCCTTGATAACCTTGCTGGAGCTAGCCTTGAACTAAAAATCTGCTTTATCTCAACCACCCAAGTAGCTGGAATTACAAGCATATTACCACTATGCCTGATTGAATTTTATCCTTTCATACAATTTCCTGTTACTAATCAGCATCTTTTCCCTTCAGCTTGAAGAATTCCCTTTATTATTTCTGGTATAATAGGCTTGATAATGGTGATGGTGATTACATATTTGGGAGATTTTATTGGCCCTTCATTTCTGAAGCAAAGCTTAACTAGATAAAAGATTCCTGGTTGGCAGATATTTTTTCCAATATTACTTCCCAGGCTGTACTATTTCTGCTGACAAGTATGCTGCTAAACTATAAGTATCAACTTGTATGTGCTGTTACTTCTTCTACATGGGTATTTATATCTTTCCCTGTATTTATTGAAGGTTTTTTTTTTGTGGGTCATGAAACTTGAACTGGGCCTGGGCACTGTCCCTGAGCTCTACACCTCAAAGCTATCTTTTTTTTTTTTTTTGCCAGCCCTGGGCTTGAGCTCAGGGCCTGAGCACTGTCCTTGGACTTTCTCAAGGCTAGAGCTCTACCACTTGAGCCTCAGCACCACTTCCGGCTTTTTTCTATGTATGTGGTACCGAGGAATCGAACCCGGGTCTTCATGCATGCTAGGCAAGCACTTTAACCACTAGGCCAAACTCCCGGCCCCTCAAAGCTATCTTTAGATCTCAGCCTCCTAATTAGCTAGTATTATAGGCATGAACCACCACATGAACCACTGTGTGTGGCTCGATTTGTTGAGTTTTCTGCTATGAAATCTTTACATACATTTTGTCTATATATCTGTGTTCTTACTGCTACCGCTTGAACATTTGCTTTTTTGATTTTTTTTAATAATGTATTCTTTTTTTTATTTTTTTTACCTTAAGAACAACAATCATTAATTACATGGCTTATGTTTACATCATATTTTAAATGACAAGTTTAACAAACAAGTGTTCAAGGAGGGAATCTCTAATTACAATCTCTGGGACTTAGTATTTAGAACTTAATTAAAATTAGGCTAAAGATTTGTATGTCATACGAACATATCAATTTATGAAATAAAACATTATGTCTATAGAGCCATAGGTTTTTATGTCTATATAGTTATGTTTATATTTCCATTACCATGTCCATAGCTTTGGGTATGCAGTTATTGAGTCCTCGCTCTTGTACTCTTTGGATAAGAGCCGCATATTAAGGATACCATGCGCCTTTTGTTCCTTAAGTCTTGACTTGTCTCACTCAACATGATTCGCTCTAGATTCATCCACTTCCCTGCGAATGCCATTATTTTATCTTGTCTGTTGGCTATGTAGAATTCCATTGTGTATATATACCACATTTTCTGTATCCATTCATCTGCTGTAGGGCATCTGGATTGTTTCCATCGCCTGGCTATTGTGAATAGTGCAGAGATGAACATAGCTGAGCAGGTGTCTTTATAATATCCTGGGTCATTAGACTTCTTTGCTGCATCTGCCAGTTCCTGGTGCTCTCTCTGGTAGATTCTGACTGATTTTTCCAAGGTTGCGATTCTCTGTTCCCGCTCTTGTGTTTTATCTTCCGTTTCTGATGTTCTATTCTCCATCTCCGTCAATCTGCTGCTTAATACCTCCAGTTTTGCTTGAAGTGTGGACACTGAGCTGATCATGTGTGCTCTGAGGGTATTAATCTTTTCTTCCATTTCTCTTTTGAATTCGAGGAGCTCTTTGGTGATTTCCTGCTTATGTTCCTGGAATAGTTTTTGGAGTTCTGTTTTAATCTCTTTAGTCATGTTCAGAATCATCTCCTTGAATAGGGTCATGTTTCGTGTCTCTTCAGGTGTCATTTCTTGGGATGGTGACATCTCTTTCGTCCCTTCTCTCTTGTTACCTTTTGGGCTTTGCGTGGGACTTTGATTATTTATGTATGTCGTAATTCATCTTTGAGCTCCCCTCGGCATCTAGAACTGTTGTTGTAGTTCGCTCTGTGGTCAGTAGGTAGCGGTCTTTACTTGGATTGGGACCGGTGGTTCTGGGAATATGTGAATACCTGTGGTTCTTGGCCAGATTGATTCCTCTGCTGACTAGGTCAGAATTTGCAGTTTTTGCAGGTGTTCGGTCAGTTCCCAGAGGCTGTGTGCTGCTGCACGACTAGCTCTCAGCTCGACCAGTGGCCTCACAGTGGGCCGTGGGATGGATCTGCGAGTTTCAGTCTCAGAGTGCTGGGTGGATGGTTGGTTTTCCTGTGCTGCTTCTAGGGGCAGGCTCCCGGCCAAGGGTCTGGGGTTTGGGAGTTTCCAGGGGCTCTCAGCAGGACCAGCAGGTGTCCTCTCTGTTCCCAGGGGCGGGGCCCAGCTGAGGACGTGGGCTCCAAGGGCGGAGCCACACCTTTCTGATTCTCAGAAGGCAAGCGTGGCTACTGGTTGGCCCTTCAGTTCCCTGCTGCTTTGTCAGAGTCTGTGACTGTGGGGGGCCCCTCGGTGCTGTCTTGCTCAGGATTCCCAGCTGGAGGGTGCCCGGCTCAAGACTTGGGTGGGACAGATGCTGGCTCCTGTTTTCCCTCACATCCCACCCACTGTTGTAAGGCAGGGTCTCAGCGCCTCCCACTGTCCAGACCCAGTGGCCTGGAAGAGGAACCTGGTGGGCGGGTGGGAGCTGGGGCACCTCCGCCTCCCTTGGTGGGGTGCTGGGTCTTAGCGTAGCCCGCCTGTAAGTCTCCAGTCAGAGGCCTGGGCAGGAGGCTGTTGAGGGAAGGGACAGGATTCTAAATTCCTTGCCCCCCTGCTCCTGCCGGTCTTTCTTGGGCGGGGTGGAGGTGTCTGAGTTAAGTTCTATTGCTTGGCACCAGCTCTGCTTTCCCGATGGGTTTGGGGGCCTGCTGCGTTCTTCTGTGGGTGCTGCACGGTGTTGGAGAATCCTTCACTCCCCTCGGATCTCAGCCCCTGCCTGTGGTCCTTGTCTGGGTTCCACTGCTTGCTGTTCTGGTTCCGCGTCTGGGTTCCGCTGCTTCTGCGGCTCGCTGGCCCGGTCCTATGCTGGTTTCTGTGGCAGTCGGGGCTGACCAGTCGGGCGACCTCTGCCGCCACTTTTCGCGGCTTGGAGCTAGCGGCGAGAGGTGGGGGAGGGGTCCTCGCTTTCCAAATTCTTTGAGAAAGTTGGATGTAAGCTTTATCTGGATTTCTTTTCTGGTTTGAGTCCTTCTCCGTTGCTTCTTAAGTTTGTTGTTGTGGATTTCTTAAGATAATTGACTCGTGGGACTCCCTGGTTCTCTCTTTTTGTGGGAGAGAGCTAGGCAGCGTCCCTATTGTCTCGGCGCCATCTTCCGCTCCCCAGTTTACTGTTTTTATGTTTTATTTTGTTGGTGGCGGTCATGGGACTCTGGGCCTGGGTGTTGTCCCTGAGCTCCGTAAGTCCCATAAGCTTTCTTCATTTTTTTTTCTTCTCTCACTTCTGACTATGTATTGCCAGTACCCTGTCTTTGAGTTTACAGGTTCTTTTATATGACCCATTGTTCTTTATTGCCATTGTTCTTTATTGAATTTTCCAGTTCTAGAATTTCTGGATTTTTGTTGTTGTTGTTCTTGTGTGATTGTTTTTGTTTTGTTTTGAGACAAGGTCTCACCTTATGGCACAGGTTGGCATCAAACTAAAATTCTCTTGCTTTTGTACCTGAGTGCTATTGCTGGAATTATAAATATGAGCCAACACATCCAACTTGGTATTTTGATGTGTTTGTACTTTGTTTGTTGGTCAGTCATGGGACTTGAACTCTAGACCTGGGCACTGTCCCTGAGCGCTTCAGCTCGGCTCAAGGCTATCGCTCTTCCACTTGAGCCACAGCACCACTTCTGGTTTTCTAGTGGTTAATTGGAGATAAAAGACTCACAGACTTTAGTGCCCAAGCTGGCTTTGAACTGCAATCCTCATCTCAGCATCCTGGCTAATTAGGATTATAGGCATGAGCCACAGCACCAAGCTTTGTTTGTATTTTTTTCCCGTACTACTGGAGATTGAACTCTGGATCTCTATGTTGACAAGCACTCTACGATAAGGTATATCTCAAGGCTACTATATATTTTTTTAAAAATATAATTTCAATTTCTATTAAATTTCTTGTTTTGTTGTTTTACTACTTCTCCAATTTTTGTTAAATTACTGTCTTTTTGAAGTTCCCTGTGCCTCCTTAAAAATGTTATTTGAAATTCTTTGAAAGACAGTTTACAGATCTCCACTTCTTTCTTTTATTTGTTTTAGATAGGATAGTCTCCTGTTACCCAGGCTACCCACAAATTCCTAGGCTCGAGGTCTCCTCATACGTCAGGCTGGGAATATAACCCTATGCCATTGCAGCCTGGTAAAAATTGTAATTATTTTCTTTTTAATTTTATTGTTATTATAAAAGTGATGTACAGGGGCCAGGAGTTTGGCCTAGTGATAGAGTGCTTGCCTAGCATGCAAGAAGACCTGGGTTCGATTCCTCTGTACCACATACATAGAAAAAAAATCCAGAAGTGGTGCTTTGGCTCAAGTGGTAGAGCTCTAGCCTTGAGAAAGCCCGAGCACAGTGCTCAGGCCCTGAACCCAAGCCCAGGATTAGCAAAAAACAGTGATGTACAGAAGGGTTACAGTTATCTAAGTCAGATTTTAAAAAGTACATTTCTTTTGGGGCAGTTTTACTTCTTCACTTATTCTCTCCTACTTTTTCCATCCTGTCCACACTCACAAATTGTATAGTTCATTTTCAACATAGTCTCTAATGAGTACCACTGGTGCATTTGTTCACTCTTTGTCCCTCCATTTCTGTGCCCCCATACCCTGCCCAAAGGATGATAAATGAATAAGCAACGCAAAAAGAACAGAAAACAAAAAGAGCAAAAAAGAAAGAAAAATATATATATATATTTCCATTTCCTGGAGTTCATTTTGATAACTATAATTTTATATGACCAGAGGCACATAGGCATTCCCTTACAAATATCCTCCTTTGGTCTCACTGTGTGTGAATGTTTAGAGCCCTGTATAATTTCTCATGTCCGAGGGTATTTTGGATCTAGCTTCTATATAGTCTCTCTGAACATGGCTTGCCTCACTTAACATAACTTGTTTTATGTGCATCTGTTTTCTTGCAAGTAACATATTATTGTTTGTTTTTTAAAGAACAAAACCTTATTTCCATGTCCCAAATATTATTTTTCTAATGATGGTGTAAAATCACATTTTGTATAGGTTCCACACTTTTTAGATCCACTCATCTACTGTAGGGCACCTGTGCTGTTTCCATAACTTGGCTATTGTGACTTGTGTAACAATGAACATGGATATGCAAGTATCTTTACAGTATCTTGGCTTGTAATGTTCTGGGCAAATGCTCAGGAGTGGTATGGCTGGATCACAGGAAAGATCTGTGTTTAGGGTTTTTGTTTTTTGTTTTTTTGTTTGTTTGTTTGTTTTCCAGTCAGTCATAAGGCTTGAACCCCCTGGGCCTGAGCACTGTCCCTGAGCTCTTCAGCTCAAGACTAGTGCTCTACCACAGCACCACTTGTAACTTTCTGGTGCCTAATTGGAGATAAAAGTCTCGGGGTCTTTCCTACCCAGGCTGGCTTTGACCAGTGCCCAGCTTCCTGGCATGTTTTGGAGATCATGTTTTCCATGTAGTTAGCCATTTGTTCCAGCATTATTTAAGAAAGTGGTCTTTCTCTATTATTTTGCCTTTGCATCTTTATCAAAGGCACTTGCCATCTCTGGCTGAAGTTCTTTCTGAGCTCTTATTTTGTTCCATGTGTTTATTATCTGTTTTTATACCATTCCCATACTGTCTTGATTAGTAGCTATGTAATTAACATGGAATCATGAAGTGTTCATTCTCCAACCTTGTTTAACTATGTCAAGTCCTAATTTAGAATCTGTGATCTAATTTTGTACAAGTAACATTTCCTTGGGATTAGGTTGAACCTACATATCAGTTCCAGAAAAGCTTCCAGCTCATGAGTAATTTTTGTATCTCCATTTATTTATGTCTTTCTTAATTCAGTTAAATGATATATTCTATTTTAAAGTGGGCATCTTAAAATGGGTATCTTTTGTTAGATTTGATCCTTATGAATGCTCTTCTAAATGACATTACAAAGAAATTAAATTGTTGCTTGTTGCTAATTTGTAGTACAAGTGATTTTTTTATTGCTCTGTGTTGTACAACTTTGTTAATCGTCTGAGTTCATTCCAATAGCTTTCTTATGAATTGCATCTGCTTTTTTCCATATACATTCATATTGTCTGAATAAAGGCAACCTTTACTAACTCTTTTCCAGTCTGGGTGCAGTTTTCTCTTACCTTGTTGTACCTTTTAGATTGTCCTGTAGTGCACTGAATAAAATTGGCCAAATCCTTGTCTTTTTCCTGATTTCAAGAAAATGTATTCATGTTATTGATAGATTTTTCAAATAATTATTAGGTCAGAGGAAATTCCCTTTTATATCTTGTTTCTTGGAAGTTGTTATAAGGAATGGATTATAAATTTGGTCATTTTCTCCATTTAATAAAATGATTTAAAATTTTTCAAGGTTTGCTTATATAACCAGTTACATTGAGTTTTTAATTATTAGCTCACTGCTGTATTTCTGAGAAAATCTCACTTGGTTATAGTGTATTCTTTTGGGGTAATTTAATTTGCCATGCTTGAGTAGAAGATTTGTACCTATGTTCATGAGTGATATTGGTCTATAGTTTTCATTTCTTAGAATTTTTTAATTTGCTACCCAAGCAATGATGACAGAATTAGTTTGAATATATCCTTCCCAATTTTCTGGGACAGATTGTGTAACCTGGTATTATTTTCTTCCTTAAATATTTGGTAGAGATTAAACCAGTAAAGCTAAGTCTGGAGTTTTAAATCAATCTTTAATCAATGTAAGGTTACTTAGATTGTTATTTCTTAATTTAGTTTATTTTAAAATGTACTTTACTTAAGCTATTGAGATTATTGACCATATATTATTAGCAGTTTAACACCTGTAAAATCTCTATTGATGTTGCCTTCTTTTGTGATATTTATTTATTTATTTATTTATTTATTTATTTCCAGTTTTGGGGCTTAAACTCAGGGCATAGGCACTGTCCTTAGACACTTTTTGCTCAGGGCTAACACTCTACCACTTGAGCCACAGAGCCACGTCCAGCATTTTCTGTGTATGTGGTACCGAGGTATCAAACCCAGAGTTTTGTGTATGCTGGGCAAGCACACTACCACTAGGCCACTCTCCTGGTCCAATATTTATATTTTGACTTTTCTCTTTTATTCTTTTCTGGGGGATGCTATACTAAAATTTGAACTTGGGGCCTTTCACTTGCTAGGCAGATGCCAAGTAGGCACTGGCTACTTCAACCACTATTCCAGCACTTCTATTTTATTCTTTTTTTTCCTTTATTTTATTGCCCGGGTTATATTCATCAGGTGGTAGGTGCATTACTTCTTGAACATTGATACCCCTTCTCATATTTTTGTCCCCCTATCCCTCCCCCCACACTTTTATTTGATTCTTGGTCAGTGTAACAAGAGCTTGAGCGATTTAATGATTTTTCTTGAAGAGCCAAGCTTTTGGTTGCACTAATTTTCTCCATCTTTCAGGTTTCCATTTCTTTTATTTACATTCTAATCTTTATCATATCTATCATCCTGCTTATTTTGAGTTTCTTTTTTTTCAGTTTCCAAAGTTGGCAGGTAAGGTCTTTAAATTTACAACCTTTTCGTGGTCTTATATAGACAATCCATAAAATTTGACTTCTGTTTCCTTTTTGAACACTTAGATTATTTAAAAATGGGTTTTTATTAGCATATATTATTTGCACAAAAATTTTATTCTGATATTTCCATACATTCATGGATCATATTATACCCCTTTCCTCTTTCTTATACCCCTTCCACTCTTCTTTTTCTCTTCCAGTTTTACATCCTTGATAGTCCCCCTTTTACTGTATTGAGGCTGAGTTTCAGTAATTCTTGGCCCAGGTTGGACTCAGATTATGATCCTTTCATCTCTGCCTGCTGAGTAGCTTGGGTTATTGATGTGAGACATCCCACCTGACTAGTCGTAGTTGTCTGTGTGTATATTCAGTTTCTTCACACCACTTGTTGAGAGGCTCTCTTTTCTCTCACGTATGTGGGCTCATTTCTGGATTTTTTGTAGTGTTCCATTGTTCTCCATGTCTAGTTTTCTGCCTGTTTTCATGTTTATGTTACTTTGGCTCTGTGGTTTCAAATAAATTATATCTTTGACATCATTCTGCTCAAGACTTATTTACTCAGGGACTTTAATGCTTCCATAAGAATTTCAGGATATTTTTTCCCTATTTCTGTGAAGAATGTCATTGGAATTTTGCATCTGATCAGGGGGCTTGAACTCAGGTCCTGGACACTGTCGAGCTCTTTAGCTCAAGGATAGTACTCTACTACTTTGAGCCATATAACCACTTCCATTTTTTCTGGTGGTTAGTTAGGGATAAGAGTCTCATGAACTTCCTTGCCCAAGTTGGCTTTGAATCTTCATCCTCAGATCTCAGCCTCCTGAGTAGCTAGGATTACAGACATCAGACACCAGAGCCTGGGTCATTTTAACAATATTTTTTTTGCCAATTTCTGAACATGATTGGCTTTTGATCTTCTAGTGACTTCCACAGTTTCTTCACTACTTCTATATTTTTGTTGTAGCATTTTTAAATATGTTTGGCTAGATTTGTGCCTAGGTATATCCATCCATTGTGAATGATAATCACATGGTCATATGGACTTTGTTTTCAGAGGATGCATATGAAGTATGCTACTTATTTTCTGAATTTCCTGAAAATGTTTTATTGACTTTAAATATAATTCCATTGTAGCAAAAAAATCACATTTATGCTTGAATCCTATTAAATTTATTGAGTTATGTTTTATGGGCCAGAATGTTGCCTTTCTTGGCAAAAATTCTATATTCGGTAGAAACATATATATTTTTCTGATGTTAGGTTGAGTGTTTTATAAATGTTAATTAGGTTAAATTGATAAATATTTCTATATGTGTTGTATTCTTGCTGATTTTCTACCAATTCATTACAGAGAAAATACTTAAATCCTTGAGTATAAAGATGAATTTGCTTACTTCTCTTTGAATTTCTATGTTTTACTTGTATTATTAAATTTTATCATTAGGTAGATAAACATTTTGGTTTATGTCCTCATAATGAATTGATTCCTTTAATCTTGAAAGTACCTTCTATTATTGGTGATTGTTCTGTCCTCAAAAATCTATTACATATGGCATTAATATAGCTATTCCAGCCTTACTTTAATGGTTTATTAACATATATATTATCTTATCCCTTACTTATTTTGTGGGTCATGGGGCTTGTCAGCGTGGGCTCTGTCCCTGAGCTCTTCAGTTCAAGGCTACCACCCTATCCTTGAGCCAAGCCCCACTTCCCATTTTCTAGAGGTTGATTGGAGATAAGAGTCTCAGGTTCTTTTGTGCCTGGGCTGGCTTTGTTTGAACTTTGATCCTCAGATCTCAGCCTCCTGAGTAGCTAGGATTACAGGCATGAGCCACTGCGCCCAGCACATTATCCCTTACTTTTAACTTGTTTATTTTGAAAGTAGCATAAAAAATATATTATTTCGTTTCTAATTTAAGCCAGAGATCTACTTTTCCTTTGGTTCATTTACTTATATTTAATATGATTGTTAACATGATTAGATTTAAATTTAGCAGTGTTTTTCTTCAATTTATATCTTTTGTTCTTTGTTGCCAATTTAATTTTTTCTGATTTTTTTATTAAATTCTACATATGTAGCTTAGCAGTAGAGTACATTCCTCAGACATGTGAAGTCGTAGGTTCAATCCTCAGCACAATAAAAGGAAAGAAAATGGAAGGAAGGAAGGGAAGGAGAGGAAGAAGGAAAGAAAGAAAGGAAGGAAGAAGGAAGGAAGGAAGAAAGAAAGAAAGAAAGAAAGAAAGAAAGAACGAAAGAAAGAAAGGAACTGAATTCTCTTGAACAAATTGAACTTTCGTGATTATCTCCTTTTGGCTTGCTATATATAACTTTGTTATTTATTTCTTACTTAATGTTAGTATACATACTTGACATAATCATCTACCTTTAAGACACAATGGAATACAATACAGCAATTCCCTTTTAAACTTCGCTGTTTTTTGTTTTTGTTTTTGTTTTTGTTTTTTGCCAGTCCTGGGCTTGAGCTCAGGGCCTGAGCACTGTCCTTGGACTTTCTCAAGGCTAGAGCTCTACCACTTGAGCCTCAGCACCACTTCCAGCTTTTTTTCTATGCATGTGGTACCAAGGAATCGAACCCCGGTCTTCGTGCATGCCAGGCAAGCACTCTACCACTAGGCCAAACTCCCGGCCCATAAACTTTGTTGTTTTTAAATTCCATTTTATGGATGTGCCAAAATGTATTCATCCCACCTAATACAAATGGAATTTACATTCCAATTTTGATATTTTACTCTTTTAAGCAATGCCAGATGAACACTCTGTGTGTATTTGTTTACTTTTGCAAATATACTCATAGAATAAGTTCACAGATGCATGATCGCACAGTTACATTTTTCTGATAATCAAATCTGTTTTCATGGTTTACTAACTCATGTGACTATAAATTTTAATCACTAATCTAAAGATAGTAATGGTCTTAAGTGAATTTAGAATTCATTACAATATAATTAAGTATAGATGAGTTTAATATTTGAAATGAATATGATTGTTTTCTTGTTTTTTCAGCTTTGCAGGCAATTGCTGCTTTAGCATCAGTACTAAAACAGGAAGAAGAGAGAAATAATGACCTGATTCTAAATGGAATTTCACCTACTTCACTCATAAATTTAGCTGCCCAGTTTGCTCTTGCGGTAATTCACCTGCATCACTCTGCTACATTTTTCTTCTTGTTTGAAAGACAGTTAATAGAATGGCCCCAGGAGAGCCTTTTCTTCACTTTTCAGTTTTGTCAGATTTTATGCTTAGCTTGGTTACAGAATTGCTTTATTTCTCTTAATATTTTCATAATGTAGACTGAAATAAATGAAGCAAAGTAAAGTAACAAAGGTTGGAAGCTTGACTCAAGTATAGAGTATCTACCTAGCACATGTGAGGCCCTGAGATTAAACCCAAGTCCCTCCAAAGTCAGCTAACAGATATGTGCTTAAAAGAAAAAAAGGAAAAATGCAAGTACAAGGCCCTGAGTTCGGTCCTCAGCTCTGGAAAAAAAACTATAAAAATTAACTGAGACTATAACTGAAAACTTGGTTCATAAATTATGAAATTTTCTCTTATTTCAACTTTAATTTCTGATTGAAACTAAACTTTAGTTTCTATATGAAAACAATCTTTCTGCTCAGAATCACAGTTCCATAATTCTTCCACTAGATATTCTCTGCCTCTGTATCAAATACAAACTAACAAATTTAAAAAGATATTTCTTTTTTTGGCAGTCCTTGGACTTGAACTCAGGGCCTGGGCACTGTCCTCGAGCTCTACCACTTGAGCCACAATACCCTGTGGTTTTTTCTGTGTATGTGATAAAAAGGAATCAAATCCAGGCTTTTATACATGCTAGGCAAGCACTCTATCACTAGACCACAATCCTGGCCCAATCCTTTGGGTTCTTACCAGAGAAAGAGAGGGCTGGGAGTTTAACCTAGTGGTAGAGTGCTTACCTAGCATGCATGAAGACCTGTGTTCGAGTCCTCTGTACCACATACATAGAAAAAAAGCCAGAAATGGTGCTGTGGCTCAAGTAGTTGAGCTCTAGCCTTGAGAAAGCCCAAGGGCAGTGCCCAGGCCCTGAATTCAAGCCCCAGACTGGCAAAAAAACCCTGTTTCTTCCTTCTTAAACTGCACAAGCATATGCTCTATCTGTATCTGGTAAATATTTTTTCTCTTCAGACATTATTTTCCTTTGAGACAGTGCATATATATATATATATATATATATATATATATATATATGTCTCCAAGGCTGGCCTCATGATCATCTTACCTCAGCCTCCTGAGAGCCAGGATTACTAGTATACTCTGCCATGTCTGGCTGCTTCCTTCAGAAACTCTGTTACCATACTAACCTAACAGTATTTAGCAACTATGTTAAGCAAGAAATTGGTCTAGGTGTTACAAATACAGTCCTCAAGGACCTCAGAAATCACTTTGAACAGTCAAGCAGTATATAAGATAAGACAATGTACAGAATAAAGGCAAGATAACTAATGTACATATTAAAAATTATTGACATTCAGAGGAAGTAGAGATGTCTGACAATCAGAATTGATTTGGGAATTCTCCACAGTAAAAGAAGTCATTCAGTTGAGCTTTTAAAAGGGTAGAATTTAGATACATAAGAATTTATTTTATGTGATGGGATGGTATTAAAATGGCGTAGAAAAACGAATGTTATTTCTTTGACAGATACTGTATTTGGTTAGAATTGTAGCAGGTTAATTTTCTATCATTCCATCATTTGTGTCTAATGTAATTTTCTATCATTTGTGCCTAATAGTTCGATTTATTATGTTAAGATAAAGAATAATTGATTACAAGGGCAGATTGTATAATATTATACACATACACACATGCACACGCATACACACACATATATATTTCCCAGTCATGGGGTTTGAACTCAGGGCCTGGGACTGTCCCTGAGCTTCATTTGCTCAAGAGAAGCACTTGACCACTTGAGCCACACCGCCACTTCCAGCGATTTCTGTTCATGTGGCACTGAGGGAGGAATGGAACCTGGGGCTTCATGCATGCTAGGCAAGCACTGTACCCCTAAACAACATTTCTAGCCCCTGTATAATATATTTTATTTATTTATTTTAATTTTTGAAAGGGGTAATATACTGCTGGTTGAACTTAGGACCTCAGACATTACTAAGCAGTCACTCTACCACTTAAGCCACACCCCCAAACCTTTTGCTTTAACTTATTTTTCAAATAGGATTTTAAACTGTTACATAGGCCAGCCTCAGCAAAAATCCTTTTCTTCTACCACCTGAGTGCATGGGATTACAGGTATGACACCACCACATCTAGCTTAGTTTTTGAGATAGGGTCCCGCTAACTATTTCCTGGTATGACCTCGACCCATGATCCTCCTATCTCCACCTCCCAAGTAGCTGGGATTACAGATGAGCACCACCAGTAAGACAGCTTTGGTGGTAATCTGTATGAAAGCGGTTCTTGGTTGTCTAACATAGTGTCACATGCCTATGATACCTAAACTACATAGGCTGAGGAGGAAAATTTGAATTCAAAGTCAGCCTGGGATAGATAAGGACTTGTGTTAAAAGTAAAAAAAATACTAGCTGGGCATAGTTGCACACATCTCTAATCCTACTCAGGAGGCTGAGATACAAGGATCAAGGTTTAAAGCCAGCTTGGGCACAAAAAGTCTGTGAGACTCTTATCTCCAATCATCCATCAGAAAACTGGAGGTGGTGCTGTGGCTCAAGTGGTAGAGTGCTAGCCTTGAGCTGAAGAACTTAACGACAGCGCTCAGTCCCTGATATCAAGCCCCATGATCAACTAAATAATAATTACAACAACAACATTAATGATAAAAATGAAGTACCAAACAAAATACAAAAAAGTCATTTTGAAAAAATAACTTTGGTTATGACTGAGGAAGTGAAGAGGAAGAAATTGGAGGCAGAACAGAAAGGGAAATAGTAATAATAATCCACTTTTAAAATGGAAGAGGCTAGGCATGATAGTAAGAATGGGATATTAAGGGCCAGGAGTTTGGCCTAATGGTAGATTGCTTGCCTAGCATGCACGAAGACCCGAGTTCCAATCCTCATTTCCATATACATAGAAAAAAGTCAGAAGTTGTGCTGAGGCTCAAGTGGTAGAACTCTAGCCTTGAGAAAGACCAAGGACAGTGCTCAGGCCCTGAGCTCAAGCCCAGGACTGACACCAAAAAAAATAAGAATGGGATATTAAGCAGATAACACATTGCTTTCTCTTCTTTCAAAATAATCTTCCTCATTTTTTAATCTTTTTATAAATTTATCCCGTTTGCCAGAGGCTGGTGGATTATATTGTATTCCTAGCTACTCAGGATCTGAGATCTGAGAATTTAAGTTCAAAGCCAGTCCTGTCAGGGATCTCAATGAGACTCTTACCTCCAATAAACTACATAGAAAAATGCAGTAATGACATTCAAATGCTAGACTACTGGCCTTGAGCAAAAGAAGCTCAGGTATGGCACTTAGGCCCTGAATTCAAGCCCTAAGAATGGTACACAAAAGATGTAGCCCCCCCCACATCCCTACAAAAGACAATTAAATAAACCTGTATTGTAGAAGCGATATACAGAGGGCTTACAGTAACATAAGTCAGGTACATTTCTTTTTGAACAGTGCATCTCTTCTCTCATTTTTTCCGAGTTTTCACCACCCTGCCTCCCCCAAGTCTTATTGTTTATTTTCAACATAGTATCTAGTGAGTGTCACTGCTGAATTAGTTCACCCATGTTTCAGCATTTCTGGGCTTCCCCTCCCCAGCTCAGACAAACTTACATATAAGACAAAAGGGACAGAATTTAAAAAAAAAAAATCAAATGGGGAAAATCTGAAAAAAAAATTAAAAACTCACAGAAAATAAAATTAAAGACAAGAACAACAACATCTCGTTCCCATTTCTTGGAGTTCATTTTGATTGAAATTAGGAAGAAAACTTCACAGAGTTCTACTACCAATATTTCAGTCTACACCCACCAGGAATCACATCATGTTTGTTGTGCCATTTTGGGGGCTTCAACTCAGGACCTAGGCAACTGCCCTTGGACTTTGCCACAGCACCATTTAAGGAATTGAACCTGGGTCTTCATGCATGCTAGGCAAGCACTCTACCACTAGGCCAAACTCCCAGCCCCACATTTTCTGTTTTGTAAATCTAGTCACTCAACGAAGAACACACTAGTGTCCATCACCTCTTGCCTTCTATCTCTCACACTATCAACTTCTTGATCTTTTTGCCTCACTTCCATAACATATAAATATTATCTCACTAAAGCTACAAATCTTTTTTGACCCACTCTCACCTGCTACTGTCCATTGTTTTTCCTTGGTGAACTCCTCTAAAGTCCTCTCTATACTTAACTAACTCCTTTCCGCCCTATCTCCTGTTACACTTCTAACACAAAGCTGCTTTTGTCAAGGTACTAGTGACCTCTGCATTGTAAATTGCATTGGTTAAATGTCAATTCTCACTGTATTTTACCTGTCAGCAGTAGTCTATACAGTTGACCATTCTTCCATCTTTGAAACACAATTGCCTTGTATTCTTGTTTCCCTACCTCATGGATCATATACCCTTTAATTCTCTTTTGTTGTTTCTTCTTTTCTCCCAAACTGCTGACCTTGGAAGAGGAGATGTTTATTGTGTTTAAGAAGAGAGGATTAGGTATAAACTAATCATCCAGGAAAGTAGAAAAGAGAACTAGGGAAATGGGATATGCATTAGGGTTCATTGATGACATTTTAAAATAAATAGTTATATAATTTTTTCCAGCCATATTCTGTAGCATGGATGCAAGCACAAATATCAGTATAAAGTTGGACTTAACCAGATATGGATTTTGTCTAGGGCAAGAAAATCCAGAAACCAATCCATCATTAATCCTTAGGGAATTTAAGGGGAGAGTGGGGGTCTATATTATGAGGACAAGACTCAGTAAAATCTTGGTAATATCCATAGCTTAAAAGGCTTTTGGAAGCTGAGCACTGGTGGCTCGTGCCTGTATTCCTAGCTACTCAGGAGACTGAGATCTGAGTACTGTTGTTCAAAGCTAGCGCAAGTGTGAAAGGCCATGAGATTTTTTTTTGCCAGTCCTGGTCTTGAGCTTAGGGCCTGAGCAATGTCCTTGGACTTTCTCAAGGCTAGAACTCTACCACTTGAGCCTCAGCACCACTTTTGGCTTTTTCTATATATGTGGTATCAAGGAATCGAACCCGGGTCTTCGTGCATGCTAGGCAAGCACTTTAACCACTAGGCAAAACTCCAGGCCCAGTCCATGAGATTTTTATCTCCAATTTAGTACTCAGAAAAGCCTGGAATTGATGATGTGGCTCAAGTGGCAGAGTGCTAGCCTTGAGCAGAAACTCAGGGACAGTGCCTAGGCCCTGAGTTCAAGCACCAGGACCAGCAAAAAAAAAAAAAAGGCCTTTGGAGCCAGGTGCCAGTGGCTCACACTAGTAAGCCTAGATATTGAAGAGGCTGAAATCTCAGGATCATGGTCTGAATCCAGCCATGGCAGACAAGACTCTTTTTTCTTTTTAACTTATTTTTATTTTATTCTAAGAGTGATGTGCAGAGGGGTTATAGTTACGTAAGTAAGGTAATGAGTATATTTCTTTTCTAACATTGTTATCCTTTCCCTCATTTTCTTTCAATTCTTCCTCCCACTGACCCCCTCCCCCTCAAGTTGTAAAGTTCATTTTCAACATAGTGTCTTGCCAGTGTCACTGTTGCATTGGTTCACACTTTGTCCTTTGTCTCACCATTTTCTTAATCCCCTTCCTTCTCCAAATCAAATAAACATATGTACAAGACACAAAGTACCAAAATCCAGAACAGTGACAACAGGGGATGAACTAAAGGAGAAGAAGAAGAACAACAACAACAAAAACAAAGAAGAAAGAAATAACTTCACATAGTACATTAAATAACAAAGACAGGGCCAGGAGTTTGGCCTAGTGGTTGAGTGCTTGTCTAGATGCACAAAGACCAGGGTTTGATTCCTCAGTACCACATACATAGGAAAAAGCCAGAAGTGCTGAGGCTCAAGTGATAGAGCTCTAGCCTTGAGAAATCCCAAGGATAATGCTCAAGCCCTGAGCTCAAGCCCCAGAACTGGCACAAAACAAATAAACAAATAAATAAATAACAAAGATAAAAATACTTCTTGGTTTTATATCTTGGAGTTCATTTCAATTGGCATCATTTTATATGGTGATACGTACATAGCTGTTGAGCTATTGGAACCCCTTGCTAGGACTATCCTAGACATATACTAATTATTACAAATGAGGGAAACCATGGAGCCTATGTATCTTTGCGTCTGGCATACTTCACTTAATATGATTTTTTCCATTTAATCACTCAAAAATCTGAAGTGGTGCTGTGGCTCTAAGTGTTAGAACACTAGCCTTGAGCAAAATAGTTTAGGGACAGTGCCCAAGCCTTGAATTCAAGCCTAATGACTGACAAAAAATGTCTTTTAGGATCAGAGTAATACAGCATGTTGGTAGGAAAGATCAGAGACAATGGTCACAAAGTAGAATAGGTGAAATGGAGAGCTGGGTGGGAGACTAGGGTGAGACAGCTAAGGCAGGTGTAGCACAGACTTAAGGAAGCACTCATTCACTGCTTGCTGGCAAGCACTATTTCTTGAGCCATATTCCAAACCTTTTGTGCTTTAGATTGTTTTTTCAAATAAGGTGTCTGCTTTTCATTTGAGGCCAGCATTAAACCTCAATCTTCCTAGCTCACTTATAGTTGCATTCCACATCTGTGCCAGCATAGCGAGCATTGTTTGTTGACAGGGTATCAATAACCTTTTGTCCTGGTTGGCATCCAACCCAGGTCCTAATCTAATTTCAACCTCAGACTCCTAATCTGAGCCTCCTAAGTAACTGTGTGCATCAATGATTTGTATCTTCATTTTACCATTCTCTGGTAGCTCTTTTTCTTGAACTGAGGGCCTGAGCACTGTCTTTGAGCTTTCTCAAGGCTAGTACCCTACCACTTGAGCCACAGCACCACTTCTGGCTTTTTCTGTGTATGTGGTACGGAGGAATAGAGTGCAGGTCTTTGTGCATGCTAGGCAAGCACTCTACCATTAGGCCAAACTCCCAGCCCCATCCCTGGTAGCTTTTTTCAGAGTATAAAATGAGAGTTTGGAGCCATGGCCCAGGTGGTAGAGTACCAGCCTATGAGCAGAAAGCATCAAATACAGAGTTGGAGTCCTGGTTACTGACAAAAAAAGAAGTATAAAATGAATATGTTCATATTTGTATATAATTCTGAATGGGCAGGAATATGGACACCTGTTGCATGTATCACTTTAAAATGTAATTAAACTTACTGTATCTGTTCCTTGTAGAATGGACAGCGAGTTGTGGCAGGAAAAGCTTTGGAATATTTAGCTCATCATTCAGAAGATCCAAAACAAGCACTTTCATCTTTAAAGTAAGGAAATCACATTCTGTGGAAGTAAAAGGATTTCCATCTACTCATCTTGATGTTGTATAAGTTTTGCCAAATAATTCTATAAATCTCAATATCTACAAAAACTGTTAACCCAGATGCAAAGTAAAACAAAGTAAGAAAGTAATTGACTTCCCCCCACTTTTGTTTCTAGAAAGAACAATTTTTTTTCTGAAAGCAATTTGTGACTGTATAGATATATGGAGTACATACAGTTAGTTGTGAAGGAGAAGAGAGTGAAGTCAGTATGTGATAGTGTGATAGCTATTGTAGTTTTGACTGAACAAATGTCAAATGGGAAGCAAGGCTTCTAGGGTGATGTTCCTGTGGCTACAACTATATGCTACAGGCCACACTTACAAAGTGAAATTGAGTAACTGAAATAAAATTGTCAGAAGGATTTGAGATAGTTGCACTGAAGAAATAGCGAAAAATCATTCAGGACAGATGGTATTCCTTAAAGAACATTTTCAGATGTGAAACTACCAATTGCTTTATTATGTGAGCTTATCATTCTGATTTCCCCTCAAAGAATAGGGATCCTAAATTGTGTAATACTGAAAGACTATTTCCAGTTTCCCTATAAAAGAAAAACGTAAGACATGTATATTCTCTGACATTCTGATGGTGATTGGGGCTGATAATATGAGTGATGTAACACCAATATTGTGTTTAACAAAGCATATTTTTGTTTCAAAATTATTAAATTGCATTTAAAAATCGCAAAATTGGTGTGTTGTCATTGTAAGTATTTTACAGTATAGAGGTCTATAAACAAAACACTGGGCACTGGTAGCTCATGCCTATAATGTCAGCTACTCATGAGGCTGAAAACTAAGGATCAAGGTTTGTAACCAACCAGGACAGGAAAGTCCAAGAGTCTCTTATCTGCAATGAACAGCCCCAAATCTGGAAGTACAGCTGTGGCTCAAGTGGCTGAGTACAAGCCTTGAAAATAAAACGCTCAAGGATAATGCCCAGTTCTGAGTTCAAGCCTCAGAACCGGCATCACACGTGAACACACACACACACACACACACACACACACGCACGCACGCACATGACAAGATTACTTTTCTCCTTATCTTTTCTCAGTTCTTTCAAGGTAATCAAGATGAGTAACTTGGTATAAATTTTCCCATATGTTTATTCCTAAGAATTCCTTTCTATATCATTTTATTATACAGGTGTCTGTTTCGTCTTGTTCTTCCAAAGGTTTCTCAAATGCCAGAATCTGAAAATAAGTAAGTTATTTCAACAGAAATGATGTATTCACAAATGGAAAAAAGTATAGTAACTTTTAGTAGAAACTTTATATTGAGAGATTTATTGTGCAGGGAATAACATTAATATAGTCTGTGTACCTTGGCTTGACTATTTATTATATTGCAACTTTGAGCACGTTTTTAAATGTTTCTTGGCTTCTGTTTCTCCAATCTGTATAATGGACATAATAATATTATATGCCTTATGGAATTGCTGTGATTACTCACTGATACAGTAATACATGTAAAAGGCAAAAGATTGATGAGATCTGAGAGAAAAGAGAGTGCAAGTAAATACACATGAGTGCTAGACAACTTTTAAGTCTTCAATAATGTTTATATCTGAATCTGATTACCAGATTCTGAATATTCCTTTTTTAACAATAAACAAAGAGACACAGTCCCTCAGAGCATATAACCTGAATGGTTTGTTGATTCTGATTTTCTTTCAGCTTAGTTAGGGCTACTGAAATATGTTTCAGTTCATGGTTTCTGTGATATAAAAGATACCAAGAACTTTACAAATCATGGAAGATTTGGTCAACAGTTTTAATGCACAAGAATCTACTACTTCCTCATAACTTGAAAGAAATGATTCAAATTTTGGATTAATAGTAATGTTCCGAGAATTTCTGAGTCAGTTCTGCAGTCTCTGCTTGGACATAAGCTCTGTAACAGTATATCTCTATTGATTTTTGCTTTATTTTATTTTTTTTATTGTAATTAGTAAAAGGGTTACATGATATTTGCCAGATAGAAGGTGCATTAATTCACATACATTGATACCCTTTCACATGTCTTGGTACCCGTATCCCTCCCCCCCCACACCCCCCACCCGTCTTGGTTTTCCCCCCTTCCCTATCAAATTTCAAATATCCAAATACAAATAAATTCAATATATCAGATAACAAAGTGAGATACTATACCAATATGAGATAACCAAGGGACAGCAAAGGAGATGAGAGACAACATAGTTCATTAAGGACAACAATCATTCATTATATGGCTTTTGTTTCAGTATCCTGGAGGTCCTTTCAATTAGCTTCACATTATATGTCCTTATGTATCAAGATTTTGCTCTATTGCAAATCTCTGCTAGTAGAGCCCAAGGTTTCTACTGATTATGACGAATGGGGGAAACCATTGAGCCTAAGTTCCTTTGAGTCTGGCTTACTTCACTTAATATGATTTTTTCTAAGTCTTTCCATTTTGTAACAAATGGGGCGATGTCATTCTTTCTGACAGCAGCATAGAATTCCATTGTGTACAAATACCACAACTTGTTGATCCACTCATCAACTGAGGGACATCTAGGTTGGTTCCATATCTTTGCTATGGTGAATAGTGCTGCAATGAACATTGTTGTGCTAGTGGGTTTAGTATGTCCTTGTTTCTGGGTCGTTGGGTAAATGCCAAGTAGTGGAATTGCTGGGTCATAGGGGAGTTCTATGTTTAGCCTTTTGAGGCACTGCCACACTGCTTTCCATAGTGGTTGAACGAGTTTGCACTCCCACCAACAGTGTAGTAGTGATCCCTCCTGGCCACATCCCCTCCAGCATCTGTTGTCATTCGTTTTCCTGATCCTGGCCATTCTAGCTGGAGTGAGGTGGAATCTTAGAGTTGTTTTGATTTGCATTTCTTTTATGACCAGAGATGTTGAGCATTTCTTCATGTGTCTATAGGCCATTTTTGTTTCTTCTTCGGCTTGTAGTGTTTCAACTTAATTTGGGCAAAATATATATGACTGAGATAAAACTGGGTTTAAAACTCACCTTACTATAATACACAATCTACCCCCAGAGTATCTGGTTTTTACAGGTTCTATGAACTGATTAAAAGGTAACTCAAGTTTGACCTAGTGGTAGAGTGCTTGTCTAGCATGTATGAAGACCTGGGTTTGATTCCTTGGTACCACATTCATAGAAAAGCTGGAAATGGTGCTGTTGCTCAAGTGGTAGAGCACTAACCTTGAGAAAAGCACAAGGGCAGTGCTCAGGCCCTGAGTTCAGTCCCCAGGACTGGCAAAAAAGGGGGGGGGGATTCAAACTACAAAGAAATGATAACACATGTGGAAATTTGTATAATGACCCAAATATTTGATATTATGAAGTTAACAATATGGTTTTTTAATGATACCTTACCTCTTCAACATGCATCCTTGAAATACATAGGAATGTGAGGGAGAAATTCTTATTTGAATTAATGACAAAGTGTTCAAGGAGGGAATCTATTTACAATCACCGGGACATAGTATTTAGAACTTAATCACAATTAGGCTAAGGGTTTGTATGTCATAGAAACACATTAATTTATGAAATAAAACATTATGTCTATAGAGTCATAGGTTTTTATGTCTATATAGTTATGTTTATATTTCCATTACCATGTCCATAGCTAGGCGTACATTTTTATAGTCATATATTTAACTTTCTTGGGTAAATAACAAGGAGTACAATTTCTGTATGATGTGATAAGACTATTTTTAGCCTTAGAAGAAAACCCCAAACTATTTTCCAAAGTGGCTGTGTCATTTTACATTCCCATCAGCAATGAATAAGAATTCTTGTTGCTATATATTCTTACCAGTACTTTGGGTTTTCAAAATTTTGGATTTAGGCCTATTGTATCTCATTTTCTTTGGCATTTTCCTGATGACATATGACATAGAGCATCTTTTCATATGCTTAGATGCCATTTGTATATCTTCTTTAGTGAAGTTTCAGTTTAAATTTTTGACTCAGACATTTTCCAAGGACTTTAGGCACTTTGTGTCCAATTAACTTCTTTTTATACATAGCTATCCTCTGGTCTTTGTTGTTGTTGGTGGTGGTGGTGGTGGTGGTCATGGGGCTTGAAGTCTTGGCCTGGGCATTGTACCTGAGCTTTTCAGTTCAAAGTTACAGCCCTACCCCTTGAGTAACAGTGCCACTTCCGGTTTTCTGGGAGTTAATGGGAGATAAGAGTCTCACAGACTTTAGTGCCCGGGGTGGCTTTGAACGGAGATCCTCAGATCTCAGCTTCCTGAGTAGCTAGGGTTACACACATGAGCCATCCTGCCCGGCTTTCTTGTTTTCACAGTACTAGAGATTGAACTTTGGGTCTTCTTCACAGTAGACAAGTGTTATACCACTGAGCTACATTCACAGCTTCACTCAGTCTCTTTTGAGGTGTTGATGTAATAATAGATTTTCCTTACTATATAGCTCATGCCTTACTTTCAGCTATTATATCTCCTTCCAAATACTGAACTGTGCCTGTCCAAAGACTTGAACTGTGGGCCTGGATGCAGTCCCTGATTTTTTGTGTTCAAAGCTACTGTTCTGCCACTTGAGGCAAACCTCCCACTCCTGGGTTTTTTTTTTTTAGTTTATTAGAGATAAAATCTCTCAGACTTTCCTGCCTGGGCTGGCTTTGATTTGTAATCCTCACATCTCAGCCTCAAGAAAACTTGGTTCAGTCTTTTTGCTGTTAGACATTGCAAAGAGCAATACTAGCCTAGAAAATGCATGCTCTCCATTCAACTATTTATATTGGGTACTGTTATATAGAAGCACAAGTAGGCCCTTTTTTTTTCTTTTTTGCTTGCTGGTCCTGGGCTTGAACTCAGTGCCCTAGTGCTGTCCCTGAACTTCTCTTCAATGCTAGCACTCAACCACTTGAACCACAGCACCATTTCCAGCTTTTTCAGAGTAGTTTATTGGAGATGAGAGTCTTGTGGACTTTCCTACCTTGACTGGCTTCAAGCCTCAATCCTCAGATTTTGACCCCCTGAATAGCTAGCATTACAGTTGGCTACCACTGGTGCCCAGCAAGATTTGCATTGTTAATTGGTTCTCTATTTGTGGAATGATGACATACAGACTGCATCTATTTCTATTAGATTTTTTTTAATTTGAGTAAAGGTTTGTTAAGTATTCTCTCATAATGTTTCATTTGTATTTGTTATGATATCTTCTTTCTTGTTCCTAATTTTATTTCTCTTCTCATTTTGTTCAAGTTTTCATTTATCTAATCTTTGTAATTTTTAGTCTGTAATTCATTGATTTGTGTTCTAATTTTTACTATTTCTTTCTATTTGTTTTGACTTTGGTTTCTTTTTGATTTTTCTAAGAGCTTGTAAGGCATCATTAAAGTATCGATTTGAGAGAGCTCTATTTTGCTGATGTAGGCACTCATGGCTCTAAACTTTCTTCTTAGGAGGACTTTTGCTGTGTCCCAAAGATTCTGGTAGGTTGTGTTCTCATTTCCATTGGATTTTAGAAACATTTGGATTTCCTCTGTTATCTCTTTGATGACCCCTCTTTATTTAGCAGTGTGTTGTTCAGTCTTTGTGAGCTTGAGTATTTTCTGTGGCTTCTGAAGTCCACCCTATACGTTAGTCTTAATACACCATTGAGTATTGACTGGGTTGATGTACTGCGCTCCCTCTTAATTGGGAGTTGGTATATTAAATTTACCAATTTAAATTTTAATATGAGTTTTACAGAGAGTAAGATGTTTGTTAACAGTGTTAATACAGCCAATCCTATTACATTTCAGGGGCCTATGGTATTTGTTTGCTGCTGTTGGGAAGTTAAGAGGATATGAATACTAGGAAGAGTGGTTAGAAATTAGCTGTTGACAGAAGAGCCATTGGGAGTAGAAATACAACATTTAGGAGATGAGGGAAAAATGAGTGGACTATGGTGAAAGCAGGTACTTCATACCTGTTTTACGTGGGGGAGCATCAGAGAGTTATAGAGGGCCAGCAAAGAATAATAATAACATTTGTTAAGAGGGTGTTAGAATAAGCAACCAGGAAAAGAAAGAAAGAAAAAATAGAGGGAAAAGAGAAAAGAATCAAAATAAAAACAAAACTGCTTACTTTTCTTATGAATGATTAGGCCAGGCGCTGATAGCTTATGCCAGTAATCCTAGCTACTCAGGAGCCTGAGATCTGAGGTCTGTGGTTTGAAGCCAGCCCAAACAGGAAATCCAATAAGACTCTTATCTGCAATTAACCACCAAAAAAGCCAAAAGTAGAGTAGTCAGCTCTCTTTTAAGTATGAAGAAAAAACAAGAGTGGCTCTCAGCAAACTACTTTCTTGACGCTCCTGGGATATTCTACTGTTTCACTTTGTATTTTTATGTTTTTATACTGAGGATTTCTATTGGTATATTCTCAAGGTCAACAGTATCCAGTCTACCTATCACATGTATTATCAAGTTTATTAAAGTGTTTTGCAGCTCTGTTCTTCTTAGAATTTCCTTCATTTTGATTACACTACTCATCCATTTTTGTATGTTGTCTACTTGATCCATTATAGCCCTTAACCATATTAACCATAAATGTTTCCAACATTCTAGCCATGCCCACTTCTAATGCTTGCTGTGTCTTCAACTTGTGTGTTTTGGCTGATTAGTATGTCTTTAAGTTTTTTTTTGATAGCCAAACACAGCACATAAAGAAACTGACTGCTATTAACAGTCCTTCAGTAGTGTGGTGTTGAATTTGTGAGAAAGGAAATAATCTTATGATCCTATCAATTATGAGCTTGTGTCTCTTAAGTGAACATCTCTAGTGCTTCTCAGAATATTTCCTTTCCTCTTTCTTTTTACTGTTATTGTAAAGATGATGTACAGAGGGGTTACAATTAAATAAGTCAGGTAAAGAGTATTTTCTTTATGAACAGTATATCAACTCTTCCCTCATTTTCTCCCAGTTTTTCCCTCTGCCACAGGTTGTATAGATCTTTTTCAACACAGTGTCTAGTAAGTATCACAGATGCATTTATTCATACTTTGTCCCACCTTTTCTGTGCTCTCACTTACCCTCCCTAAAGCACATAGACTTACATATAAGACAGAAGGTACAGAAACAAAGCAGTGATGAAGATGGGGAAAATCACAAAAACCAAAAGCAGAACAACAAAAAGCCTCTTGTTTCCAGTTATTTGAGTTCATTTCATTTAGCATCATTTTACATGGTCATATGCATATAGCTATTGAAGCTTTGTGATCCTCTCCTAAGAATATACTCCTTTGGTCTCACTGTATGAATGTGTAAAGACCTGTATTATTTATCGTGTCCAGGTGTATTTTTGTGTCCTTTACCATCAAGTGTAGATTTATTCGCACATTCTAGTTATAAAAAAATGAGGGAAACCATGCAACCTGTGCTTCTTTGGTCTGGCTTACTCCACTTAATACATTTTTTCCCAAATCTCTCCATTTCTTTACGAATGGTGCAATACCACTCTGATGAAAGCATAGAATTGCATTCTGTATGTATACCACATTTTCTTGATTCATTCTTTTACTAAGGAGCATCTAGGTTGGTTACATATCTTTGCAGTGGTTAACAATGCTGCAGTGAACATGGTTGTGCTGGTAGCTTTATTTTGGCTGCTTTGTGTTTTGTTGGATAAATGCAGAGGAGTAGAATTGCTGGTTCATAAAGAAGCTCTGTTTTGAGAAACCTCTGTACTGCTTTCCATAGTCTCTCCTTATATCTTTAGCCCATTTGTTAATTGGATTGTGATTTCTTTCAGGGTTTATTTTTTGTTCCTCTACACTTTAAGAAAGACAGAATAACTAACGTACACTAGTATGGGTTGTTTCCCTTTTCTTAAGTCATTAGGTTCCGATATGGTGGAGTAGATTAGCTAGGACCCAGGGCCTTTAAACAGCATCCTGGCCTAGCATGTGGAAACCACATGCTAAAGACACATGTTGCAGATGAGGTTCCAGCAGGAAACAAAACATCAGATTTGCAGAAGGGCCCTTGTTGAGAATTTTAAAACCCAGTCTAGATGTTGTAGGACTTGACCAATATAATATCATCTTTCAAACACCTAAGTATAACAGAGCCAATTGGAGCACAGCCTGGGTATAAAAACCTCAAAATTAGGCAACCCAGAGAAAGATCAGAGGCCTTCAAGTAAAAATGTCTCATCTGAATAAAGTTCTTTGCTCTCAACTTTCATTATTTGTGGACTACTTCCTTTTGACTTTTTCTTTTTGGTCCTGGGGCTCGAACCCAGGATATTGCACTTGCTAGGTAAGCATTTTCCACTGAGCTACATCCCAGCCCTATTTGTGGATTTCTTTCATCATTTTTCTGAGACAAGAACTCAAGAAGGGCTGCAACCCTGGCCGTTTCTGCTGACTGTGAAGCTGGAAAGGCTATGAGGCCAAAGGATTGTGAAAACATCATGCTCTTCTCACTGCAAACACAGCAAATTAAAATGTATATCAATACTATCACTAATGGGTAAACTCTGCTGTTACAGTTTCTCCTGAGGAAAGGTCTTGTTAAGAACAGAGCACTTCAGAACAAACTTGTGTCTCTTGTATCCATAGTGAAAACCTGGCAAAGGTACTGGAGTCACAGATCACAAAACTACTCCCTCTGCAGGAAATATGAATAAAAGACTAAAAGTAATAGTTTTGATTCATATGCCTTATACTTTTTTTCAGTACCAGGGATTGAATTCAGACATCACACATTTTAGGCAGGTACTCTACTGCTTAAGCAATGCACTGGCCTAATGGTCTATACTTGAAACTTTTGGAGTGGGATAATAAAGGTATCTATTAACTGCTAATCATGTGGCTAAAATGGGTGCTGTTTATTCTTCTAAAACACACATATTATCTATTACTTCAAACACATGGGCAATAGGTTACTTTTTTATACTAATACTAGGGCTTGAACTCAGAGCCAGAGGGTTTATAGCCTTATTGCTCAAGGTTAGTGCTTTAATTCTTGAGCAATATCTCTACTTCAGCTTTTTGCTGATTAATTGGAATTGTCTCTTTGATTTATTTGCCCAGGCTGGCTTGATACCAGGATCCTCAGATATCAGCCTCTTGAGTAGCTAGGATTACAGGCATGAGCCATCAGTGCCCATGTACTAGTGACTTTTAGAACTTCTGGTATTGTCTCTATTTAGAAGAGTTTGCAGTTTCTTATCAAATGATTGCAAAAGATAGATGAAGATAGTCCATGTATGTTGCCTCATTCCTATAACATATAAATTGTGATGGGAGGAGATCTTGTTTAATTTTTTCCAGTTCAAATCTCAGTAAACATTTCTGAGTCTGGCATTTTAAAAATTATAACTTATTGACAGCGTGCTGGTGGCTTACACCTGTAATCCTAGCTACTCAGGAGGCTGAGATCTGAGGATCACAGTTCAAAGCCAGCGTGGGCACAAAGACTTTGAGACTCTTATCTCCAATTAACCACCAGAAAGTCAGAAGTGGGGCTGTGGCTCAAGTGGTAGAACGCTAGCCTTGTGCTGAAAAGCTCAGGGACAGAGCCTAGGCCCAGAATTCAAGCTTCATGACCAACAAAAAACAAAAATGAAAACAAAAAACTATAACTTATTCAAATTTAATAAGATTTACATTTAATAAAATTTAAATTATAAACATTTAAAAATCTAATATTTTAAATTAAAAAATAAAATGTATAGGTTTTATTATAAAATATATAAATCTATTAAACACAATTAAAATTTTTATTTTTGATTATATTTATGAAAGACATAATTTATGTCTTCTCATATATGTATCTTGCCTCACTTTCCACAATGAGTGTCTACTTCAGTAAATTGTGGTTTCCTATACTCACTCCCTGTCTCTTTGTTCATTGTGGCAGTGGTTTGCACTTTTTCCTCGCTGATTTTCCAGATTTAAGAAAAATAGTTGATTTTTTAGACTGTTGAGCTCTTTACTTGTTAGGACAACTTCCAGTCTACATAATGTAGAACTGGAAAATTGAATTCCTGTGCTGAGATTTTTACATTCCTTAAAGAAACTTGATAAGTAGTCAAGAGGTATAGATAGACTTGATTGTCACTAACTGCATCAACCTGGACAAACATCTCTATCACCTGATTATTTTTCTCATCTATATAATGAGAGGTCAGTATTAGAGAAGTGGCTTTTTAAATGGCATTCTAAACAAACCTGGAAATTTGAGGCTCCTGTTCCCTGTCTGCTTCAGTTAGAAACACTCTTCCTTTCTTTTTTCCTTCCTTTCTCCCTGCCTTTCTTCCAATTGGTAGAGATGAACCCAAGACCTCATGCATGCTAGGTGAGAGACCTACAACTGAACCATATCCCAGCCCTATATTTTCTTATATATTAGACTTCTATACACTTTATTTAAAATAATGGTTCTAAACTTCATTTTAATAATAATGTATGCTATCAATTTCCCCTCTTAAAAAAACCCAAGGAGAAAGTAAAGAAAGGGATGGTATTGTCCAGAGAAAAAGTACTCATTACCTGATTTATAAAATGATAGTCCCCTAAATAGTAACAAAATTATTTTTAAATGTTTTTAAAGCTAAACAAGATGGCCAGTGTACTAAGGGACAATATCCAGGCCTTGAATTCAAATGCTAGCACGGACACACACACACACACACACACACATGCACGCACGCACGCACGCACGCACCCCACCACAAAAACAAAGATTATGAATTATAGAGGTTAGTACCGACTCCCAAATTTAATGAGCTTGTAATATAAAAGTTTATCTGTCACTGAATTCCTTTGATGAAAGTGAATTTATCAATAGAAGAAATGTGGAATCACTGGATAAGAATAACTATGTTATAGTGGGGGGTGGTATTAAAGAGTAAATTGTAGCCTTAAACTATGAACTGCTTTTTGTCCAGTTTTCAAATGGTATCTTTTTCAGTGCTTCATTCACAGTGAAGTTTTAGAACAATTGAAAACTTCTTTCTTTATTTTTTAGAAAGAATGAAATGAATAGACTTATATCTTACTTCAATACAGGTAAATATCTCCTTGGTTATTTTGAGTTCCTTACCTTGCCTCTATCCTCCATTGATTACTTCAAGTACATTGAGCACACTTATTTCAAACTAATATTGAATTCAGCTTCATGTTCCTTATTAATGTTGACCAGAGAAGTCTATTTTGGTTTCTTCATCCACAAGCAAAGAAAAGATTTGCATCACTATCATTCATCTCCATATATGATTTCAGCTGTTTGAGCCTAGTTGGCTTTAAATACATGTCCCTCCCTTCTTTTCTTCCTTTCTTTCTTTCCTGTTTCTTTTCTCTCCAGTTTACACTTGATCCTAATCTATGAACTGAACATATAAAAAAAAGATGCCAAGGCAATAATGCTCAGAACCCTGCTTGTTTTTAATGCTTTCTAAACCAAATTATATTGTTCCCCTTTATTTTTACTAGCATCAGTTAGTGGTATCAGTGAAGTTTATTCTGCCATCTACATATATGCATGAATTATACCTTGATGAGACTCACCCCCTCAATACTCCTACTTTGAATTGTCTATCTACCTAAGTCTGTCATTTCCTTTATCTATTCCTACTTCTTTTTAACTACCTCATGCGAGGTAATCTCTAGCAACATCACATTCTTTTCACCATACTTTCTTTGGTTTTGTCCTTTATGTATAACAGGTCTTTTTTTAATTTCTAATGCCCATGAATTTCTTTTTTTTAATGCTCAAAGCATACCAAAGCCTTCATACTTTAGAAATTCTATTGTGTTTATTACTGTAGTTCCATTTTATACCTCAAATTCCTTTCAACAGGGTGTTAAACATAGCAAAACAGTTTTCTTTTCAAATGAGGAAAATTTTACTGGTATACATTCTTATTTTCCAGAAATGTATGGGGTAAGTAATAAGTGCTTTCTGGTAATGAAAACATGTTCTGGTTCTACAGTGACCTTTATTTTGAATGAAATAAATAGCAGTAAATTATTATGCTAGTCTATTTGTATTCTTCCAATTCTTACTCTCCATTTTAGACATTTTAGACTTTTTTCTTGCTACTAGAGATTGAAACTAGGGCCTTTTACATGCTAAGCACCATCTGATAATTGTAATGACCATTCTTGTTAATTTCCTTACATGAAAATCATCTTTCTATATCACGTGGTAACTGATTTCACCAATTAAAATCATAAATCTCTCCAAAGATGCATTTTTCCCAAAGCTGTATTGACAGCTACTTGGAGCTTGACAATGTTTTTTTTGTCATTCTAATTACTTTGATATGCACCCCCCCACACACACAGAACTTGTGAAATTCAAATTCCTGCGTGACTCTTTTAAAAAGCAGACTTTTGCTAGACTGTAAGGTAAAAGCCCTCAGTATCTATTTTCCTGTTTGATGTAGCACTCCTGAAACTTACTCAGCCTTGTGATGAACAAGAGAGTAACAGAATTAATGAAGAAAACAGAATTAATGAAGCACACTGGTTTCGGAAGATAGGTAAATAAAAATTACATAACTATGGGGAGTGGTTTGAGATTAGGAATCAGTTGTGAATTCAAAATCTGCTCTTTATAACTATGAGTGCTATAAGTTGCTTGATCTGTTTAATTATTTATGTAACAAAAACAATTATATGTACTTTATGTGGTTACTTACTAAGAGTTAAATATAAAATGCTATACATACTTGGTGCATAATAGGGAACTCAGTATTAATTTTTAGTTTTGTTAATCTTCTTTACTTTTTTTTCTGTTTTTGTTGCAAGACTAGCACTCAAACTTGGTATCTAACACTTTTTTCATTGGCTGATGCTCTATCACCTTAAACGCAACTCCAACTCCCATTTTTTCATTTTCTATAGAGAATAATTGAAGAGCACAATAGTGAATTATAACTTCAGGCCTTCAAAGTAATGTTCCTGAACTTGGGAAAGACTGCCTAAATTATTTATGAATATGGTCAACCAGAAATTAACTACATGCAACAATATGGATGAATCTCACAAACATAATATTAGACAAAAGGAGCCAAACATTGAGGAGTACATATTTCATAATTTAATTTATACATACACAATAAATAGACAAAAGTAATTTATGAGGCTAGAAATACCTTTAGGTTTTTGAAAATTAGATAATACAAACAACACAATTGAAACCACAGAGGACAAGTAAGTGGGCCAATACGTAATACTTGAAGTACATATGGAACATGGGAGTAGGAAATTGAGAGAATGAATGGAATTGGGAGAGGTGAAGGAACATAATAGAAGTGAGACTGAACAAGATGCGCTGTACCTATCAATTGATATGTTGCATTGAAACGCTATGGCTCAGGAGTTAAGAGTACTAGCGTTGATCAAAAAAGTTCAAAATCAGCATCCAGTCCCTGAGTTTAAGCCCTAGGACCAGCACCACCTGCCCCCCTCCCCGCCACATACACACACAAAGCCCTCAATAGTAAAAAGGCAATTAGCTCACTCTGAAAATGAATGAATATGACTTGACTTAGGAGATTTATCCCCCAGATGCATGCCAAAGTGAAAAATATTGTGTAAAAATACATTCAAGCAATAATAAAATATCCCCATAAAAAATAACCATGTTCTGTAAGATTAACCCTAAATTCTTTCAAGCTTTTAAGGAAAATTAGCACTAATGTTTCTCAGACTATTCCACAAAATAAAATGGAAGCAATGCCTCCAAAATCAATTCTATGAAGCTAGTATTACTCTGATACCAAAGCCAGAAAAGGATTCAATTTCCTCAATAACCATAGGATCGATTTCCTCAATGACTGTAGGTGCAAAATCCTTAATGTAACACTTATAAACTAAATTCAACAACACATTAAAAAGATCACACACCATGAACAAATTGAGTTCATTCTAGTTATGCAGGATGGTTTGACACGTGCAAATTAGTATATAAAACACAATATATAAACAAAATCACGTACAAAAATCACATATCTTTGTCAGGAATTATTACTAGGAATAGTATGATCATACCTAAGAATAATAAGCATATTCTCAAAGCGAAAAGCTAAAATAAATGCAAGCAAACGATCTCTATAAACAGGCTGGAATAGCAATACTATTATCAGATAAAATAGACTTAAAATTAGTGAGAAGAGACAATAATGGGAACTCCTACAGGAGGTTATAACCGTTCTAAATGTCTATGGACCAAATGCTGGAGCACCCAACTTCATCAAACACTACTTATTCTAAAAACACACATAGATCCAAACATTGATTGCTGATTATTTCAACACATGATTGTCATATCTGGATAGATCATGCAGGAAAAAAACTCAACAAAGATGGGCTGAGAGTTTGGCCTAGTGGTAGAGTGATTGCCTAGCATGCACGAAGTCCTGGGTTTGATTCCTTGATATCACATACATAGAAAAAAATGCTGGAAATGGTGCTGTGGCTCAAATGGTAGAGCACTACCCTTGAGAAAGCCCAACAACAGTGCTCAGGCCCTGAGTTCAAGACCCAGGACAAGAAAAAAACCTTAGCAAAGACCTCAGACCTAAATAAGTGCATTGATTGACTAAACAGGCATCTACAAAAAATTACATGCATCAGGATCAGAATATACATTCTTGGTAGGTCATGGAACACTCTCCAAAATACATCATATTTTAGGGCACAAATCAAATCTGTGCAAATTCAAAAAAATGAGATTATTTCCTGTATCCTGTAAGACCACAACAGAATAAAATTAGAGCTCAATGCCAAAAGCCATCATAGAAAATTATCTAATTCATGGAGACTGAACAACACATTGCTGAATGACCAGTGGGTCACTGAAGAGATTAGAATGGAAATGTGAATGTTTATGAAATTTAACAAAAATGAATATACAAAATACCAGTTCGTCTGGGACACGGTGAAGGCAGTATTCAGAGGAAAATTTACAGTTCTGGGTGCACACATCAACAAATTGGAAAAATCTCTAATAAAGACTTTAATGATACAAGGTCCTTGAAAAACCGGAACAAGCCAAACCCCAAACCAATAGAAACAAATACTCAAAATTAGAATAGAAACATATGAATTAGATACTTAAAAAACCTAGAAAGAATAAACAAAATAAAGAGCTGGGTCTTTGAAAAAAATTAAATATTGACAGAGCAAATCTGACTATAAAAAGAAGAGAACACAACTAAATAAATAAAATTAGAGACAAAAATGGGAACATCATGACAGAAACAAACAAGGCTCAGAGCTTTATAAGGGGAAACTTTGCATACTTTTATGCTAACAAAAGATTCCTGGAAAATATTGATATACAAAAACAAAACCAATATTAATTTTTCATATATTTTTATTGTAATGAATAGAGGGTTACATTACATTCACCAGATAGAAGGTGCATTACTTCACACATTGTTACCCCTTGTCATGTTTTTGTCCCCATTTCCCTCTAAACCAATATTTAAACAAAGAAATAGACCTATAACCAGAAATTAAAATGGCAATAAAAGACCTTCTAACCAGAGGCGCCAGAGGGAGGCCAGTCGGGCATGGGTGGGCGGGCAGCGCAGCGCCAAGTGGGGTCCACAGACCCATGAGAAGACCCGGGGACCAAGGGCTCCAGGATCAAGCAAAACCCAGAAACAACATTTGAAGTGTATGTGGAAGTGGCCTATCCTAGGACAGGTGGCAATCTTTCAGGAAGTTCTACAGTCTTTGACCAAGTTTTGTTTCTCCTTCTCTATGGACAGCCTCACAGTTAGCCATGTTGGCCGGAACTTCACATTTGTGCTCACTGACATTGACAGCAGAGATTCGGGTTCTGCCGCTTATCTTCAGGAGCCAAGAGCTATCTTAAACTATCTCCCTTGGTTCGAGGTATTTTACAAACTACTTAACATCTTGGCAGATTACATGACTAAAAGATAGGAAAGTCAGTGGAATGAACTTCTTGAAACACAGCACAAACTTCCCATCCCTGACCCAGGCGTGTCTGTTCATCTCATCGTGCATTCTTATTTTACTGTACCTGACACCTGAGAGCTTCGCAGCATACCTGAGAATAGAAATCTGACAGAATACTTTGTGTGGCATACAGATGTATGCCAGCATGCTGGATGAGCGCTGGATCCTCCTTGCCTACAGCAAGCTGAGCACGTTGACTGCCTGTATTCATAGCTAAGCTGCGGTGCTTTACCCCGTGTACTGGCAGCATGTATATATCCCCGTGCTGCCTCCACTCCTGCTGGACTACTGCTGTGCTCCCCTGCCCTACTCTTCATAGGAATTCATTTAAGTTAAATGGAGACAGTCAGAAGTGTGGCACTAGAGGATGTTGTGATCCTGAATGTGGACACCAACCCCCTGGAAACACCCTTTGATGACCTCCAGAGCCTCCCAAATGATGTGATTCCCTGAAGAGCAGGCTAAAGAAGGTCTCCATAACCACAGGCAATGAGGTGGCCAGAGCCTTCCTCAAGGCCCAGGCTACTTTCTTTGGTAGCTAACAAAATACATTGAAAATTGAGCCGGGGGAGCCCATCAGTTTCTAAGAGGAGGCCTTCGTGTCACACTATCACTCTGGAGCCATGAGACAGTTCCTGCAGAATGCCACACAGCTGCAGCTCTTCAAGCAGTTTACTGATGGCTCACTAGACCTCCTAAATTCTGGTGAGGGCTTCAGCGTGAAGAGGAGATCAACAAGGGTGAATATGCCGGTAGTGATAAACTGTACCATCAGTGACTCTCCATGGTCAGGAAAGGAAGTAGACCGATTCTGAATACAGTGAAAACAAAAGCAAACCCAGCGATGAAGACAGTCTATAAGTTTGAAAAAGATCATGCAAAAATGGGAATAAAAGAGGTGAAAAACCGCTTGCAGCAAAAGGATATCACATATAATGGCAGTGCCTCCACTGCAGAAGAGTCACTGCCCAGGGCCGCACCCTCCCCACTGGTGGAAGCCAAGGACCCCAACCTGTGAGAAGATTGGAGGCCAATCACAGTCTACTTCCGGCAAGTGTGTGCCCAGGGCCTGTATGAGTTTTGAGTGCAGGCGTGGGGGCAGCAGTTGTTTTGTCTGTAACAAAAGCTGTAGCACAAGCAGCAGACGAGTTCTCATTCCAGCCTTCCTTGGCAAAGCAGCTCCATAGAGTTTGTCAAGTCATCAAGTGTGTAGGTTGTGCAACCATTTTTGGAAGATGATTTTCAAACATCAGGAGACAGTATTTCTCTGGTCATCAACTAACTCCTCTGTTGAATGGAGTGATTAAATGTAGCTGCTGCCACCCTCACTCCCAGACACTGCCTTTAAGGTGCCTGTTAGCTAAGCATCTCATTAGAACACTTTAGCATCCCAGGCCCTTCCTTGCACCTTCAAGTAAAAGGCAACAAGCAAAGTCTTACTTTAAAAAAAAATCAGTTGGGAGTTCTTTATTAATATACTTCCTGAAAATCAATATCCAGAGTCATGATTCTCTGAGTAAACACCCTGGCTGTGGTTCTGTACATCTAGTTCTTGCCCACCTATTTGCAAAGACCTCAGCATTTGAGAAATTGTCTGTACTATGGGGGTTTCCCCACCCCTTAAGTAACACGTTGTACTTGGTAGAGAAACTAAAATTTGTATTGTGGTTAAATTTTTGATTAAAAAAAAAAGACCTCCCAACCAAGTAAAGCCCAGGACTAGATTGATTTACAGCTTGATTCTATAAGGCCTTCAAAGCAGAGCTCTCTCCAATACTCATCAAATCTTCCATGAAATTCAAAGGTGATGATCACTACCAAACATACTCTATGTCGCCAGCATAACCTTCATCCCCCAAACAGATAAGGACCCATCAAAGACAGAGAACTCTAGAACCATTTCTTTGATGAACATTGATGCAAAACTCCTCAATAAAATTCTGGTCAACTGACTTCAATAACTACCTCCCCCCGATTCTACCTCCACAAAAAATGACCAAAAAAATACTATGACCAAATGGGACTCATTTCAAGGTTGTGAGGCTGGTTCAATATATGCAAGTCAATATAATTCAACACATTAGCATCAGTAGAATCAATTACAAGAACCACATGATCATCTCAAAAGATGCAGAGGAAACATTTCACGTGATTCAACACTCTTTATGATAAAAGCTATGGAGAAGCTGGAAATTCATGGAACATTCCTCATATATAAGAGACTGAAATCAGGGAAGGAACTCCATTTGTAATAGCTTCAAAAAAAAAACAAAGGAATTAACCTAACTGAAGATGTAAAGTACTTCTATTATGAAAACTTTAAAAATCTGAAAAAAATGAAAGCAGCTTTATGAATATGAAAAAATAATAAATGGGTTAAAGACATACTTCTTAGAAAAAAATTGACCAATAGACACATGAAAAAATGTTCAACATCTCTGACCATACAAGAAGTGCAAATAGAAACAATATTGAGGGGCCAGGAGTTTGGCCTAATGGTAGAGTGCTTGCCTAGCATGCATGAAGATCGGTGTTGGATTCCTCAGTACCACCTACATAGAAAAAAATATCTGGAAGTGGTTCTGTGGCTCAGGTGGTAGAGTGCTTGCTTTGAGAAAACCCAAGGACAGTGCTCAGGCCCTAAGTTTAAGCCCCAGAACTGGCAAAAGTTAAAAACAACAACAATGGCCATCATCAAGAAAACTAAGAATAACAGATGCTGCTAGCAGGTATGTGGCCAAAAGGGAATGCGACTGCATTGTTGATGTGAATGTAAACTTGTTCAACCACACTGGAAAGCAGTATGGAGGTTCCTTGAAAGATTAAACATAGAACTTCTTTTATGACCCAGCAATTCTACTCCTGGGCATTTATCCAACACAATACAAAACCAGGTCACACTAGAACTACCAGAACAACCATGTTTATTACAATATTATTTACCATAGACAAGATATGGAATCAACCCAGATGCCCCTCAGTGGACAAATTGATCAAGAAAATATTATATATGTACACAATGGAATTCTATGTTTCCATCAGAAACGGAATGATACTGTACCATTCATAAGTAAATGTAAAGACTTGGAAAAAAATTATATTAAGTGGATTAAGCCAGACAAAGGAAGCACAAACTGCCTGGATTCCTTCATTTTTTGTAACGAGATTGTGCCTATAAATCTGCACTTGATGGTAAAAACAATGCACTTGAACATGATAATTTATGAGTGTTTCTAGACATTCACACAGTGAGACCAAAGGAGGATATTCTTATGGTGGGACAGGGGCCAGGAGCATTGCGTAGTGATAGAGTGCTTTCCTGACATGCATGAAGCCCCCGATTTGATTTCTCAGTACCACATACACAGGAAAAGCTGGAAGTGGTGCTGTGTCTCAAGTGGTAGAGTGCTATCCTTAAGAAAACCCAAGGATAGTGTCCAGGCCCTGAATTCGAGCCCCAGGACTTGCAAAAAAGAAAGAAATGTTGGGACAAAGGGTGAATAAATGCAGCAGTGAAACCAAGTATGTTATATATGAACTCTACAACTTGTGTAGGAGGGGGGCTGGGAGGGAACAACTGGGAGAAAGTGAGGATGAGGTGACACTATTCCAAAAGAAATGTACTCATTACTTGATTTATGTAACTGTAATGTCTCTGTACATCATCTTTTATTAAGTAAAACATAAATTACGGAAAACATAGACTTTGAATTAGTCTTTCTAAAGAATTATACTATTTGGAATGTCCATAGAATTGATTAAATTTCTTTTAATTCACTTGTAACTGCTTGCACACCAACCAGTATGTTTATTTACAGATTTATAAACACATTCTAGCTACAACAAATGAGGGAAATCATGCAACCTTTCTTTGTCTGGGTCTAAAGAATGAGTAAAATTACATTCTGTAGATACACCACATTTTCTTGATCCATTTGTCCACTGAGGGAAACAGGTATTTGCAAGAGACAGGGTAAGGGGAGCAGAGTAGACAGATAACCAGGGCGCGAGTGGGAGAAGAGGGAGAAAACAGTGTAGTCAAGAACTCAAGAATTCATTGTATGGCTAAACTCACTAGCATTATTTATCATAGCTAAGATATGGAACCAACCCATATGCCTCTCACTAGATGAATGGATCAAGAAGATGTGGTAATTATACACAATGAAATTCTATGCTGTCATCAGAAAGAATGACATCAAATTTGTAAGGAAATGAAAATACTTGGAAAAAATCATATTAAGTGAGCTGGGAGTTTAGCCTAATGGTAGAGTGCTTGCCTAGCATGCATGAAGATCGGGGTTCAGTTCCAGCCAGAAATGGTGCTGTGGCTCAAGTGGTTGAGCTCTAGTCTTGAGAAAGCCCAAAGACATTGCCCAGGCCCTGAGTTCAAGGCCCAAGACTGACCCCCCCAAAAAAAATCATATTAAGTGAAGTAAGCCAGACCCAAAGGAACATAGGCTCAATGGTTTCCCTCATCTGTAATAATTAGTACACATCCATACTCTCCTAGCAGAGGATTACAATAGCTCAAAACCTATGTACATAAAGTCATCTAGGAGGAGTCTAGGTGAATTGAACTCTAGGATATGGAAGCAAGAGGTTTATCATGTGTGATTGTTGTTCATTAAGAACTGTTATTTCTCTTTTTTTGTTTCCCTTATGGTTAATCTTGTTACTGTATCTGACTTTGTGCCTAATATGCGTGTGTGTGTGTGTGTGTGTGTGTGTGTGTGTGTGTGTGTGTGTGTGTGTTTGAAATAGGTAAGGAAAGGGGGAAAGGAAAATGATTGGGAGGGGGTGGGGAGAGGGAAATGGGGACAAAAACATGAGAAGGGAGATCAGTGTGTGCGAGAAGTAATGCACCTACTACCTGACAAATGTAATTGTAACCCCTCTATACAATATCTCAAAAATAAAATTAAAAAAAATTCATTGTATGGGCCTGGAGGGTGGCCTAGTGGTAGAGTGCATGAAGCCCTGGATGCAATTTCTCAAAACCACTTACACAGAAAAAGCCAGAAGTAGAGCTGTGGCTCAAGTGGTAGAGTGTTAGCCTTGAGAAAGCTCAAAGATAGTGCCTAGGCTCTGAGTTCAAGACTAAGGACTGGCAAAAAAAAAGAATTAGTTCAATATACCACAAAATTTAAAAAAAATAAGGGGAGGGATAGGTCAAAAGGTACTGCAAATGTTAAAGGCTCAAGATGAATTCTATACATTAACCTGCTTTGTTATGTGGTTAAAAATGAATAAATATCCTACAAATTCAAAGTGAGGGAAAGGGTGAGTTGGGAGGAATGGGTAAAAAATGATGAAAGGCATGACATTGATCAAGATGCACTGTATTCATTAACTGCTTTGTTGAATGGCAACACCTTCACACAACTAAAAGATAATAAGTCTTTTTAAAAAGCAATATAAAGTTCTTTTCATTCATTGACCAGTGATGGGCATATCTTGAGACAACTGGCACTACACCACAAGACTGGAGGAAAGAGAAGACTCTACCACAAGAGGCAGAAGTATGAGCTGGGATGATCTGCCACTAACACTAAGATTGACCTCTGTCACAAACACACAGTCTGAGTTGGAAGAGGCAAAAAGCAATACTGTGCTGTTAGGCTGATGTGGGCAACTTTTCCTGGGACTCTGCTTTTTGTGCTCCTAAAGGGTTGTTGGTGTTGTTCTTAATGCATACAGTAACAAGCTGGTCCAAATCAAGCCCCTGGTGAGCAACTGCATTGTCCTCAACAACATATTGTACCTACTGTGATACGAATCCCACTATGTGCCATCCCTGGGCGGCAAGAATGGGGCCAAGCTGACTCCTGAAAGAGATTTAAGAAAATTCTGAAGAAATATAATGAAAAGAAAAGAATGCCAAAAATCAGCTAACTTTTAGAAGAGTAGTTCCCGCAGGGGAAGCTTCTTGCCTACAATGCATCCAGAGCAGGCCAGTGTAGCTGAGCAGATGGCTATGTGCTAGAAGTCAAGGAGCTGGAATCCCATCTAAGGAAGATCAAGGCCCAGAAAGGCAAATAAAGTTGCCCATCCTCCTTAGGTCTTGTAATAAAGTTATTACTTACTCTAAAACAATAACAACAAAAACAACTATAGACAACATTATGCCAAACAGTAAAAAAAAAATGACAGTGGGCCAGGAGTTTGGCCTAGTGGTTGAGTGATTGCCTAGCATGCACGAAAGCCCGGGTTCAATTCCTCAGTACCACATACATAGAAAAAAGCTGGAAGTGGTAGAGCTCTAGCCTTGAGAAAGTCCAAGGACAGTGCTCAGGCAAAAAAAAAAATTGACAGCATTAGCTCTAATATCAGGATCAAAATAAGGTTGTCCACTAGGACCACTCTTATTCAATATTACTTCAAATCTCAGCCAGATCAAAAATCAAGCCAAAGTAATAGAAAAATATGAAAAGACAGTATCCGTTTATCCCTATTTCCAAATGCTTAATATACTCCATTAGATAACCCTTAGATCTGATAAACAGTTTCAGCAAAGTAGCAGGATATAGCATCATAGAGTAGGACAAGCTTTATAATAACAAATCAATGATTGCTTAAAGAATTAACATAAAAAAGTCCATAGCTTTCCCATATACTAACAAAAAACTCACTGAAAAAAGTCTAGAAAATAATTCTGTTCACGATAGCCTCAAAAAGTGTCAAGTCGTAACTTAACCAAAGATACAATGAAATATGTAAAACACTAAAGGGAATGACATTTTCTGGAATCCCTCCATATGGGTAAATCAGATTGAATGGCTATTCTCATACCAAACAACGCTTGATGGCATCATGGTAGATCTACTTCTGTCAGTATCACAAGCACATTGACAGGTATTGGTGGGCATGGGACTGTAGATGCAATCAGACATGAAATCTGGAAGAAGGAGGGAGGCATTTTTGTTAATGGAGCTACAACGACTGAAATTATTCAGCTGGCTTGGCCAGCACAGCAGTACGAAACTATCAGCTGATGAGACTACACCCACACTCCATCACACAGAACCCCTCCAGCTGTGAACCAAAGATCACGTCCTGCTGGGCACCAGTGACTCATCATGCCTGTAATCCTAGATACTCAGGAGGCTAAGATCTGAAAATCACAGTTGGAAGCTAGTCCGGGCAGGAAAATCTGTGAGACTCATTTCAGTCAGCAAAAAGATGTTAGGTGGAAGTGTAGTTCAGATGGTAGAGTAACAGCCTTGAGCAACACAGCTAATGGATAGTACCCAGGCCCCGAGTTCAATTCCCATTACTAGCGTGTATACATGCATGTGCACACATACACACATACAAGCTTGTGTGTGCACATGCATGTATATCATTGTTAATATAAGTATAAAAATTAGGGCTGGGAGTTTGGCCTAGTGGTTAAAGTGCTTGCCTAGCATGCACAAAGACCCAGGTTCAATTCCTTGGTACCACATATACAGAAAAAAGCCAGAAGTGGTGCTGAGGCTCCAGTGGTAGAGCGCTAGCCTTGAGAAAGTCCAAAGACAATGCTCAGGCCCTGAGTTCAAGGTCCAGAACTGGCAAAAAAATAAAAAGGTATAAAAATTAATCCTAAAATTAACACAAAAATATGTAAAGCCTCAAATAGCAAAAGTAACACTGAACAAACACAGATGCTGGTGGTATCACAATACCAAACTTAAAAATCATACTCCAGAACATACTCCAGAAACAAAAACAACATAGCACTGGTACACGAGCAGACATGTAAATCAAAGGAATAGAATGAAAGAATCAGAAATAAAACACATCGATAGCCATCTGATTTTAATTAATAGTACCAAAACATATGTTGCAGAAAAGACAGTCTCTTCAACTGATTTGTACAGAGAAAACTTGAAATATACATGTAGAATACTGGAACTGGCCAGGTGCTGCTGGCTCACACCTGTAATCCTGGAAGCTGAGATCTGAGGATCATGGTTCAAAGGCAGCCCGGGCACAAAAGTCTATGATTCTCTTTTTTTAATTTATTTTTTATTGTAATTGATAGAATGGTTACATTATATTCACCAGATAGAAGGTGTATTACTTCACAAACATTGATACCCTTTCTCATGACATGGTCCCCATTTCCCTCCCCCCTTCCCCCGGTCTGTGAGACTCATGTCAAATTAACCACCAGGAAACCAGAAATGGAAAGAAGCACATAATCCAACTGATAAGTAACCAAATAAATAGGCAATTTTCAAAAGAATTGCATATGGCTAATATATGAAGAAATGCTCAACATCCTTAACCATGAAGTAAATACAAATCAAAATGATACTGATTTCATAACACTTTACTTAGTCTGGGTATCAATAAGAAAGCAAAGAACAATGCTGGCTAGGATGTAGAGAAGAAAGGGAAGCCTTACATTCTGCTGGTGGAAATGTAAATTAGAAAAGCAACTATGAAAATCAGTAAGGAGATTCCTCAAAAGACTAAAAGTGGAATTATCTTAATACACTGCTTTATCATTCTTGGTTATGTAGCCAATAACCATGTTTATAAAAGTTCTAGTTACAATAGTGAAGCTATGGAGTCAGCCTAGGTGCCCAATAGCTGCTAAAAGAAATGAAGTATACACAAACAATGAGGCATTATATTACCATAAAGAAGAATGGGAAATTTCTTATTCATAGGGAAATTAACCTGGAAATTATCAGGTTTAGTGATACAAGCTATAATATTGCATGTTTCTGCTCATGGAATGTAAACTTAAAATGGTCATAATAATAACAACAATAACATAATAAGGCAGCATCCTGGATGGATGAACCAGTGTGGAAGGCACAGTAGAGGTTACTGTGGACAAACATGATTAAACTGTATGCATATATGAAGATAGTATAATGAAACCCACTAAAATACTGTTTGAAAATAGGAGAGGAAGAAGCAGGATTGCGAGAGTAAAACAGAGGAGGTGATTGTGTCCATCTCTGAAAATATCACAAGGAAATTCCTTGGTATAGATAACAGTAATAAAAATTTAAAAAGAAAAATAAAAGCACTATAGAAGAAGGCTCTGAGCTAAAAAAAAATCCCAGAATCGTGTCCCTCCTGCACAAAAGCAACCTTTATGGAAATAGACCAAAGAAAATTCTAGAAATCATATAACAGTCCCAAATATCTGATAGAATAATAAACTGAATTATATTCTGTAAGTATCACAATACTTGACTTCAAAGTATGACCAAGGTACCAATACAAAACCAAACACACCAGTAGAATGGGGGATCTAGAAATAAACTCACTTATGTACAACAATCTGACTCTTGACACAGTTACAAAAAAATGCATTGGAATAAAAGATACCCTCTTTTAGTAAGTGGTGCTGGGAAAAGTGGATTTCCACATGTAGAAAACCACGAGACCAATATAAAAATCAATTCAAATCAAAGACTTCAATGTAAGATCTCACAAACTTTGGGCCAGGAGTATGGCCTAGTGGTAGAGTGTTTGCCTAGCATGTATAAAGCCCTGGGTTCGATTCCTCGGTACCACATGCACAGAAAAAGCCAGAAGAGGTGCTGTGGCTCAGGTGGTAGAGCATAAACATTGATACAAATATGTACTCTCAGGCTCATTTTATTTGAGATAGGACCTCACTACCATTTGGCTTTGGCTAAGGCTATATAACCATACCCATCACACACACACACACACACACACACACACACACACACACACACACACACGCAGAAATAAAATAAAAAGAGCCCTTGAACACTACTTCTTTGAATGTAATTTGCCCAGCAACATTGGAAATCACTATGTTCTCCAGGAAACTATAAATAGACCTTCTCATGATCCCATTGACCACTTCTGACTATATACCCAAAAGCATCTGCATCAGCTAGCCATAGTGATAATTGCATTCCCATGTTTATTATTGTAGTATTCCAAATCGTACAATAGGAATAGTATTCCAAGTTATAGAGTCAGCTTAGATGTTAATCAATGAATGAATATTTAAGCAGAATGTATTATACTTGATTTTAGTCAGCCAGAAAGGATGCAGTTATATTTTCAAGAATCTGCCTAGAATTAGAGTTTCCCATGTTAGGCACATCAAATCAATCTCAGCAAGACAAGTATTGCATGTTTTCTCTCATATGTGGAACCAGCAAAAAGTGGAATATTGGGATGTGGAAAGAAAGGGCCATTATAAAGAACAGTGACAGAGTTAGATGCCTGTGGCTCACATCTGTAATCCTAGCTACTCCGGAGGTTGAGATCTGAGGATCATAGGTGGAAGCAAGCTTAGGATTACCTTACTCTTATTTCCAATTAACCAGCCAAAAAGCCAGAAGCGGAGTTATAGTTTAAGTGATTGAGTGCCAGCCTTAATGTAAAGGAGAACACCCAGGCCCTGAATTCAAGCCCCAGTATCAGCATAAACAAACACACACACACACACACACACACACACACACACACACACACACACACACCCCAAAAGAAACAAACAATAAAACCCACTGTTTATGCATCTGAGCCATGCTTTTCTTAAGGGTATGGATGTGTCTCCCCCACCTCTGCCCTGCTTTATCTCCATCCCTCCTTTAACCCATTATACTAAAATAAGCCCTTGCTAAAGGTTAAAAAATTCTCTGTCTCCAGTTTTAAAAACAAAATAAAAATCAATAGTGCCTTCCCTATAAGATTGCAAGTGACAAGAATTGGTAAATTCACCTGAAAAAAATTTCTCTACACCCCTATAATTATTAACTTAATCACTTTGTAATCCCTTTAGTAGTATATTAACATAAATGATACCAATAGAGATTATAATGATAATAACTACATAGTAGATGTTTATAATTTTCTTATTTTGTGTTAACTTTCAGCTTGGAACTTGGCAGCACAGTCTCAGAAAGAACCAGTAACAATGAGAGAGTTTCTCATGGTTTCTTATAATGTAAGGATTTTTTTATTAAGTACCTCACATATGAACATAAGGTTCTAACTAGTACTGTTACAGTAAATAGCCAAGTATGGATTTAGATTGGCTTTTAATCTAGGAATTTGCAATGTGTGTCTAAGCAAAAATGATCAAAAGACAATCTCTTCCCTAAAGAACATAATGTAAGAATGTTGAGCAAGGCACCAATGGCTCATGCCTTTAATCCTCAATACCCAGGAGGTTTGAGGATCATGGTTCAAAGCCAGTGTGGAAAGGAAGGCCTATGAAACTCTTATCTCCAATTCAATACCAAAAAGCCAGAAATGGAGCTGTGGCTCAAGTGGTAGAGGACTAGCCTTGAGCAAAAATAATTTCAGGGACTTTGGGTAGGCCCTGAGTTCAAGCCCCAGTACTGGCACCGGAAAAAAAAGTGTCTGGCAAATATCCAGATATGAAAACATCATAGACACCAGTTCTGGATCCTAAAATTCTATAATTACAAAATCTTTACTCTTTTAGGGATTTCAGGCAATGTCCTATACAGGGTAGGAATATGTCAAAGAGTTGCCAGTTGCCAGCTATGCAAACAAGTCTATAGTATTATAGAATATGCATCTGGATACAGCAGAAAGGGACTGAAAAGGGAGCTAGGAAATTTGTGTTTTTTTCATATTTTCTTAAGAGGAGTATTATGTGAATATTTGCAAATTTGTTTTCAATTAAAATCATTTTCCCTGTATGAAACACTGAGCCACACATCCAGTCCTGTTTTTCATTAGTTATCTTTGAGGTAGGGTCTTGCTTTCTGCCCCCAGCATGTGGCTGGACTGTGATTGATATATTTTAGATTTTGTGTAGTTGCTAAGATGATGGATTTGTGCTACCCACATCCATCTTCCATCCACTGAGACACATGGAAACTTTTGCCCTACCTGCTTGGAGCCACAAGCCTCCCAATCTCACCCTTACACATAGTCTAGGATGACAAGGGCATACTACTGTGTAGAGTTGAGAAGGACTTTCTTGCACTTTTCTGCTGTGGCTGGCATCAAAATGTGCCCTTCCCATTCTTAGCCTCTGAAGTAGAGGGGATTACAGATGTAACCTGGCTGCTGTTACAAGCATCTAAAAGTGGTCATTAGCCTAGAGGTTAAATGACAGAAAGAGGACTGAGTATTAATGAAGGAATAAAGGGGAAGGGGCTAGAGAATTTTCCTGATGCGTATTTGGAAATACATAAGCTTATAAGTTAAAATCATGAAGTGTTTCAAATTTTAGAGCTGGAAAGAATTGGAGAGATTATGTATTCCCTAACCTTACCTAGGAATAGTCTGAGATGTCAATTCACTGGGGGTCTTGAGATTCTGTTAACTCACTGATGGTCATGGTTGTGATTATTCAATGTGAAGGGCATAAATTAACAGTCTCATTAAGTATAATGACCATCTTCATTAGGTGGGTAAGTCAGTCTTAGTTCTGACATTTATGATAATACTTGTGAGATTGCCATGTAGGAATCCAAGTGACCTGGCATGTTATTGTAGTCTAAGCCTGAGAGTTGTTTTTCTAAAAGTGAAGAGCGAGGTTTCATGATGAGGCTATCCCTAATGCCTGTCACGATTTCACCTTGTCTCTTTCAACCACAACAATATATGTACTAATTTCAGTTCCATCTAATCCAAAGGGAAACATATTTGCCAAGGGGAAAATCACTTAGAAATTACAGCATAAATTGAGAAGTGAATCACTACCTAGAAATACAGGAGCAAATGAGAGCACTTGTCACTGAGAAAGATAGGCAAAGTGAAGAAATGAAGCTTTTTTATCTCTAGGAAGGTGCTGAAAAACAATAGAAAGCAATGTAAAATTAAAACTGTAAATCAGCGTTACAGTCCATTTCATTTCTAGGGTATCATGTGGTTTTTCCAGCTGACTTTTCTTAGTCAGAGACAGGATGTTGCTGATTTTCATTCTGATTGTTTGTGTTCACCTGACAAAATTGGCACTATTCATTGATGCTCTGCTTATTTCTTATCAGCTGTCCCTGCTTTGTCCTTCTGATAAAGTAATTCTGATTGCACAGAATACATGTTTGCTTTTGGCAACTGCAATTGATCTGGAGCAAGGAAGAAAAGCTGCAACAACTATTGAAGAGGTAATGTGCAACCTTCAATGAAAACATGAGAGTGAAATGCTACGGGTGTTTACTTTCCCTGATATAATTTTTGTTGACTTCAAAGAACCCTTTCCTCCATTCTGGCAACATCTTGATTTCAAATGTTTGCAATGGCTAATTCCCTCCTAACAAGCAAAGGTTATATTTGCCTTAGCTTCTTCCTTCAGAAGATTAAATATGTCTTCTAAAATGTGTTCCTTTTCAGAGATCACTCTTTTTTTAAAATGTTCTTTTTTTCATATATTTTTATTGTAATTAATAGAAGGGTTACATGACATTTGCCAGATAGATGGTGCATTAATTCCCATACATTGATACCCTTTCACATGTCTTGGTCCCCATTTGCCTCCCCCCCAACCCTACCCCTCATCTTGTTTTCCCCCCTTCCCTATCCAATTTCAAATAACCAAATACAAATATATCCAATAAATCAGGTAATGAAGTGAGATACTGTAACAATATGAGATAACCAAGGGACAGCAAAAGAGATGAGAGATAACATAGTACCTTAAGAACAACAATCATTCATTATATGGCTTATGTTTCTATATCCTAGAGATCCTTTCATTTAGCATCCTACTATATGGCCTTTTGTATCAACGTTTTGCTCTATTGCAAATCTCTGCTAGTAGAGCCCAAGGTTTCTACTGATTATGACAAATGAGGGAAACCATTGAGCCTAAGTTCCTTTGAGTCTGGCTTACTTCACTTAATATGATCTTTTCTAAGTCTTTCCATTTCCTAACCAATGGGGCTTAACTAAGAATGTAAAGGACCTTTTTGATGAAAACTTAAAAACCCTGAAAAAGGAAATTAAAGCAGAACTGAGGAAATGGAAAAACCTCCCATGCTCCTGGATTGGAAGAATCAATATCGTGAAAATGACAATCTTGCCAAGGGCTATCTACAAATTCAATGCAATACCCATAAATAGCCCAATGTCATTCTTTAAAGAAATAGAAGAGGCATTCCAAATTTTCATATGGAATAATAAAAGAACCCGTATAGCAAAAACACTTCTTAGCAGAAAGAACAGTGCAGGAGGAATTTCAATACCAAACTTTAGACTCTATTACAGAGCTATAATTATCAAAACAGCTTGGTACTGGCACAAGGACAGGCCTGAAGACCAATGGAATAGAACTGAAGACCCAGATATTAAACCACAGACCTATGGCCACCTAATCTTTGACAAGGGAGCCAAAAAAATAGAATGGAAGACAGACAGCCTCTTCAACAAGTTGTGCTGGCAGAACTGGTTAAACACCTGCAGAAAACTAAAGTTGGATCCTTCTTTGTCACCCTGTACTAGAATTAACTCCAAATGGATCAAAGACCTGGAGGTAAAAGCCGACACTCTGAAAACTTTACAAGGAGATACACTAGACCTCCTTGGCACAGGTCGAAACTTTAATAAGGACCAAGAATCACAACAAATCAGAGAAAGGCTGGATAAGTGGGACTGCATTAAACTGTGGAGCTTTTGTATGGCAAAGGACATAGCTAGTAAACTAATCAGGAAGCCTACAGAGTGGGAAAAGATCTTCACCAACCAAACAACGGACAAAGGCCTCATATCTAAAATATATCAACAACTCAAATAATTGAATCCCTCCAAAACTAATATCCAAAGTAACAACCATCCCATTAAAAAATGGGCCAAAGACTTAAAGAGAGTCTTCTCTGAAGAAGAAACAAAAATGGCCTATAGAATGTTCTTAAAACCCTTTTCTTCATTATTTTCATGTGGCCCATAGGACACTATCCTCCACTTAATGTTTCCTTTCATGTATTTTTTCCTGTGGAAGACCTCGTCTATTTACAAAGATTTGATAAACTTTGGCAATGATGTTCTTTTGTTTTTTTTCTCCTCACCGATTTCATTTTATAAGAAACTCATTTTTTGTGCCAGTCCTAGAGCTTGAATTTAGAACTTGGGCAATGACTTGAGCTAATTTGCTCAAGGTTAGCACTCTGCCACTTGAGCCACAGGGGGTTCGCATGTACGAGCACGTGTGTGTGTGTGTGTGTGTGTGTGTGTGTGTGTGTGTGTGTGTGTGTCACAGTTTGTTTTTCCTGGCTGGACTGGCTTTCAACCTTAATCCTCAGATCTTAGCCTCCTGAGTAGCTAGGACTATAGGTGTGAACCACTTAGATTCGGCTTCATTAACTCATTTTAAACAAGGATTCTGAATTACTTGCCTTTGTCTGAATCCAGCATTCTCTCTCCTTCCCCCCCCCCATCTCTCCTTTTTTTGTGTGCTAGTTATTTTGATATAAGGTGTCAGTTTTTTCCTGAACATATGCCTGGACTGTGATCCTCCTGATTTGTGCCTCTTGTCATAGCAGCCATGACAGGTACACATCACCATGTTTACCTTTTTTTCCACTGACATAAAATGTCACAAATCTTTTTGCCCAGGCTAACTTGGACCTGTGATCTTGTTTAATCTATGCCCTCTGAAATAGCTATTACAGGCATAAAGCCACCATGCCCAAGATAGCAAAGTGAAAACAAATATGCTTAACAGTCAAAAGTAAATGAAATTAATTTCTCAATAAATATCTTTGCTTCACTAAACAATAGTAGTGAGCCGGATGCAGTGGCTCACGCCTGTAATCCTAGCTACTCAGGAGGCTGAGATCTGAGCATCAAGGTTCAAAGTCAGCCCGGGCACAAAAAGACCTGAGACTCTTATCTCCAATTAATCTCTAGAAAACAGGAAGTGGGGCTTGGCTCAAGGGTAGGGTGGTAGCCTTGAGCTGAAGAGCTCAGGGACAATGCCCAGGCTCAAGGGTAGGACTGAGCCCAGGTCCAGTTCAAGACCCATCACAAACACACACAAAAATAGTACCATCCAGTTCTTTTAAAAAGTTTTTCCTTTTCAATTTGTGGTCCTGGATTTCTTAAATTGTATCTCAGTGAATAAAGATCAAATTGGCACAAAGAAACCATCATCATTCTTAAGTATACTTCTTACTTATTTTGTTTCTAACAATTGGTATGTGTGTGTGTGCGCATGCACGCCAGTATTGGTTCTTGAACTCAGGTCCTTTGCACTCTTGTTTTTTTTCTTTTTTGTTGTTTTGAGACAGTGTAGTAGTAGGTAGCCCAGGCTGGACTTGTCCTCCTAATCCGATTGCGTCAGCCTCTTGAGTGCTGGGACTACAGGTGTCTACCACCACACTTGCCCCGCATGATGACATTTTTTAAGTCTCCAGTGTAACTCACCAGCCTCAAATTGATCTTTGTAACCCAGCTTGGCCCAAACTCAGGATCAACCTATCCCAGCTTCCTATGGGCATGTGCCGTCATGCTCAATTTCAGCCTGTAGTTGAAGTGTAAATGTATATAGCTGTACTCTGTTCTCTAAACTCTCATAGGCTCAAGTGTTCCCAAGTAAGAGGAAAAAAGAATACAGATAAACTAGATAATCCTACCCACATTGTCTCTATTAGAGAAAGTGGAAAAAAGGTTTTAGAACATTACAGTAATTTGTTAATATTCACATTTTTCCCCCTAGAAGAGGGCGGAGTAAATGACCAACTGGGAAAGTCAGGCTTATAGGCCAGTTCTGTACAGCCTGCACACTAAGAATAGTTTAGGGGGCTGGAAGTGTGGCCTTGTGTTAGAGTGCTCACATAGCATACATGAAGCCCTGGGTTTGATTCTTCGTTACGACATATACATAAAAGCCAGAAGGGAAGCTATGGTTCAAGTGGCAGTGCACTATCATTGAGTAAAATCGTCCAGGGACAGTGCCCAGTCCCTGAGTTCAAGCCCCAGGATCGCAAAAGAACAAAAAGAATGCTTTTTACTTTTTTTTTAAAGTGTTGTGATTGAAAATACAGATACACGAAAACAGGTATATGTGAATAGAAAAGCCTAAAATATTTAACTGATAATTCATACACAACAAAAGTGTCCTGATCCTTTTGATTATTTTTTCTTTTTGATCTGAGACCAGAATTCAAACTGAGTACATAGTGCTTTTGCTCATTGACTAGCACTTTACCAACTGATCCATTCCTCCAACCCTACCTTGGTATTTAACACACTTTCTGAGGTACAATTTGTGCGCATTATAATTCACTCATTATTTTCATTTTTAATATGCTGAGAATGAAACCAGGGCCTCGTGCATGCTATACAAGCATAATACCAATGAACTGTACTCGCATTTTAAATTTACTCATTTGCATGTACTCTTTTTAGAAGATTCAGACATGTGCAACCAGCAACGTAACATGTCTGTCGAACATCTTCATCATCCTACAAAGTAAACCCCTTACCCACTGGCAATTATTCCTCATCCCTGCCACCATCTCAAATGTATTTTCTGCAGTTTTGTCTATTCTAAGTATTTTATATAAATGTCATATAATCTGTAGTCTTTTCTGACTGGCTTCCGTTAGAAAACTTCCAATGTTTCTAAGGCTTTCCATAATACAGTATGTATCAGTATTTCATGCCTTTTTATTGTTGAAAAACATTTTATTGTGCAAATGTATCAATTTTTGCTTATCTATTCATTCATAGATGGGCACTGGCAGTTTCCAATTTTCAGCTATTATGAATAAGGCTATGCTAAACAATCAGGTACACATTTTGTGTAGACAATTTTTCCTTTTGGTATTCATAGAATTTAGATTGATGGCATAGTCTATGGATGTTTATTTGACCTTGTTTGTTTATGGTGTTGTTTAAACCTGCTCTGTTCTGGATGCTTTTCTGCCCAGTTGTTTTAGCCATTATTTACAACAGGATGATGAAGTCTCCAATTTAGCATTCTTTCCATCCTTTTTCATTCAATCTAGTGTCTTTGGATCTAATGCCTATTTCCTACAACAGATTATAGCCATGTTTTAACAAATAGGCTGTGACAATTTCTTCCTTTTATTACATTATTTTTAATCTAGGCAGATTTAATGTTTTTGTTATATGGTCTGCCATTTTTTTTTGGTTTCTTTATTCCTCAGATTTTTTTTTTTTTAGTTTTAATGCCCTCCTTTCTTTTGTATTAAGTGAGTGTAGTATTTTAGTCTCTTTAATAAATTTTATAAAGTATGTTTAGTGATTTTCTTAGTGAATGTTCAAAAGCTTACAATAGAGATGTTAATTTGTCTGCATCCAAGTCTGATTACAATAGTTTAGAGCACTATTACTTTTGTTCCATTACTATGCAGTATGAGGTCCTCACAAAGGCCAAGCAAATGTTTTTCAACTGTACTATTATCCTCAACTCCTTATCATTTGGCATATGTTATCCCTAATGAGTCCCATTGTTCTTAAAGAGAAGTCAGCTATTAATCTTTTGTGTGTGTATTATTAATATCTCGTGTGTGTGATGGAGTGGGTAGGTGTAGGTATATTGATGTCAGTCCCAGGGCTTGAACTCAGAGCCTGAGCATTGTCCTTGAGCTTTTTTGTTCAAGCCTAGAATTCTACTACTTGGACCACAGCTCCATTTCTGACTTTCAGGTTGTTGATTGAAAATCAGTCTTACAGACTTTGTTGTCCAGCCTGGCTTCAAACTAGAAATCCTCAGACCTCAGCCTTCTAGTAACTAGGATTACAGATGTGAGCCACCAGCATCTGGCTCACCTGTTCATCTTAATGAGATTCCTTTGTATTTGATGAGTTTTCTCTCTATCTCTCTTTAATTTTTACTGTTTTTCCTTCTTTACATGTGGTAGCCTTTAGTTTTTTACACATATTCAAGGTAGCATTGAAATATAAATCTATTCAATTTAACACTTGAGCCTTTTCAGAGTCAGGGTTTCTTTTTGTTATCTGTTCCTTTCTTTTCTATGAGTCAAATTTTTCTTTGTATTTATGTAGCTTGTCATTTTCATTGAGAAGTAGACATTTTAGATATTATGGTATCTTTGATACTGACCTCCTGTAGGGCTTGATATTGTTAATATTTGTTATTTCTTATTTGTTTCATGAATTGGCTTGGCTAGTATAGTAAAGTTTGTTTCTCCACAGTGTGCAGACTCTTAGATAACTCCTTAGAGGGCAGTTTTTGTAGTGAAATCCCTTTGACCCATCTTCCTAGAAAAAAGCAGATGACAGTTTTAGTGGAATGCTTTAATACTACCTCTTATGTAATTTCCCTGTTATACTTGTAAATAGTTTTCTTCTACTAATTTTCCATGCAGCTGGTATTCTAGACTAATTTCCTAATTTCAAATGTGTTTCTTCCTTTCCTCTTTGTGGTATGTGTGTGGAGGGGGTGTTAAAAAGCCATTGGAAAGAAATTGCTCCATAGTGAGATCCAATTAAAAAAAATCCTTTTCCAGATGGGCAACAGTGGTTCAGGCATGTAATCCTAGCTGCTCAGAAGCTGAGATCTGAGGATTGTGGTTCAAAGCCAGCCTGGGCACTACAAAGTCCGTGAGACTCTCATCTCCAATTAATCACTGGGAAACCAGTTGTGGTGTTGTGGCTCAAGTGGTAGAGTGCTAGCTTTGAGCCGAAGAGCTCAGGATCAGTGCCCAGGCTCAAAGTTCAAGTACAATGACCAACAAAAAAAAAAAAGAAAAGAAAAGAAAAGAAAAGAAAAGAAAAAGTTCCTTTTCTAGAGGGATAGGGATCATCATTGCCTGTTTGTGTGAGTCTCTCTGTAAACTTCAAGTGAGTCGACTGTTTTCTATTGATACCGTCGAGCCACCAGCCTTCTCTCACTTGTTCACTACCAAAATATTCATGGCTTTTCACAGTGCTCTTAGATTTGAACTACTTTGGTCTCTGTTGGAATTGCAATAATTCCCCTAACAGACAAATACTCCTTTCACTTAGCAGAAAATGAACCTCTATTTTGGAACTATGGGCAGAGATTTTGGTCCAATTCTATCAGAGAGAAAGCCTAGCTCTATGAGTGGAAGATGGGATACATTTTTTGTCTTGCCTCTCCCACTCTCCCAACATGGAAATTCTGTTCTTTGGGGAAGGGGAAGTCCTGGGGTTTGAACTCAGGGCCTGAGCTCAAGGCAAGTGGTCTACCACTTGAGCCACAGCACCATTTCCGGCTTTTTCTGTGTATGTAGCATTGAGGAATTGAATACAGGGCTTTCTGCATGTGAGGCAAAGCACACTACCATCAAGCTACATTCCCAGCTCTATGGAAATTCTATTTTATAGAGAGACTGGGTTAAGAACAATTGAGATCCAGTATTCAGAATTAGCCTGGTCTAGTGTAGCTTTTGTCTTACAAATAGGGGTAGATGAACACAATTCCAGACCTTTCAGTTGTGTTTCTTTATTATAATAGAGGTTCTGTGGTAGAAACCTTGGGGTAGAAGGGGCGGGTAATGAGAAGTGCCTGAAATCTAGCTCTCCTAGGAATCCCTAGCCTGGAAATCTGTCCACACCTACCTAATGCAGTGCTTCCATCACACTGAGTCAGAGAGTGGTAGGGAAGTCATGGCTCAAATGTCACAGGTTCTTACTGTTCTTATAAGTACTTAGTAGATATATGGAATATATTTTTTCATTATCTGTATTCCTTCAGGGCAGTTTCCTGGGACTTTACATAATTATATTGTATTTGTTTTGATTTTGCTGGCTTGAACCAAGAGCTTTTCTCTGTTTGGCAGTCATCCTACTGCTGAGATATCTCCCAGCACTACCTAATTGTGTTATAAGTTTCATTTGTTATTTTTGTTTTGCTTGAAAAAGGGTCTGTGGAGATCCACAGAATACCACTTGGGAAATATTTCTCTTTGGATCTAAATTATTAAAGAAATCGATAAGTAGTACCACATGCAATGGCTCACCCCTGTAGTCTCAGCTACATGAGAGGTCAGAGGTCATAGGTAGGAGGTGCGAAGGAGGGAAGGAAGAAACATGGAACCTTACCTGAAAAATAACTTAAACTAAGTAGGATGGGGATATGGCTCAAGTGGTAGAGTGCCGGCATACTAAATGTGAAGTCCCAGGGCCAAACCCTAGTACTGCCAAAAGAAAAATCAATCGATATGCTTGAAGTTTTCTATTTGATCCTCATTTACTGGAGATATTAAGGAAACCTACATTTAGAGACTAATATTTCTATATCAACTCTCAAATGTGATATTTAAACTATCATTTTAAATGATTTTAATGAAAATTCAGTGGTATTATATTAATTTGCTTAATGCTATTTTTGTTTAGAGCCTAATTATCTTATTACATTGTCGTCAAATAGAATATGCTACTGACTCGTGCGCTTGAACAGATCCAGAAATGTAAAGTCACCTGGAATCTCCTGAAACAAACAGGTACAGTGGGAACTTGAAGCTTGCTAGTCATTCTGAAAGGAGCTTAGAATCAGAATAACCAAATGTTTATTTTTCAAATATTTTTTATTGTAATTAATAGAAGGGTTACGTCATATTGACCAGATAGAAGGTGCATTACTTCACAAACATTGATACCCTTTCTCATGTCTTGGTCCTCATTTCCCTCCCCCACCCCTGCCCTTCATCTTGTTTCCCCCCCTTCCCTAACATCATTCTAAATAACCTAATAAATATATATACAATATATCAGATAACAAGGTAAAATACTGTAAACATATGAGATAACCAAGGGACAGCAAAAGAGTTGAGAGATAACATAGTACATTAAGGACAACAACCACTTATTATATAGCTTTTGTTTCTATATCCTAGAGGTCCTTTCATTTAGGTCATACTATATGGCCTTATGTATCTAGGTTTTGCTCTATTATAAATCTCTGCTAGCAGAATAACCAAATGTTTTATCACCAAAAATTTGTTACCAGAAATTTGTGCAATATTTAATAACCAGTCAAATGATTCTTTTGAAACAAAGATTTCTGCGCTATATGTTATTATTGTGATTTCACAACACACAGCGTGGAGTGAGAGTGTTACTCACTTTGCTTAAAAAAATAAAACCCTAATAGAAAGCATAAAAGGAGGATCATTGTTGTGTAACATAACATTATTGTTCTTGTGTCACCAGATTTGATGTGATCAAAAATTTAATGTAGACTATAAAGTTTTCCAAACCACAATCAAAATATCAGATATTCTTAAAATTCATTACGAAATTATCATAATTAAATGTTTTTAAGTAGTTTGTTACATTTTAGGCACTAAAGATGGTATTTGGCTCAGGGTGTACACAGCTTTTCAAGTGCAAAGTCCTGAGTCCAAACCCAGTACCACCACTGAAAAAAAAGGATAGCATTGCTCTTAGTTACAGGTAAACATTTTAAAGTATATTGAATGGAATAATATGTTTTTTTCAGATCCTAGGGATAATTATTATTTTTCTGTTATAAACTATGAATATACTGAATTATAATAACAGTTTTTCTAAGATAAAGTTATCATTTTATTCTTGGAAATGTGTGTGTGTGTGTGTGTGTGTGTGTGTGTGTATGCTGGTCTAGGACTCAAAGTCAGGGTTAGGGCATTGTCCCTGAGCTATCTTTGCCCAAGGCTAGCACTCCACCACTTGAGCCACAACTCCACTTATGGCTCTTTTGGTTAATTGGATTTAAGGGAATGTGTGTACCAGTCCTGAATGCTATCCTTGAGCTTTATTGCTCAAGGCTAGTACTGTATCACTTGGGGCTACTACTCCACTTCTAGCTTTTTTGATGTTTAATTGTATCTAGGATTCTCATGGACTTTCATGGTTTGAAACCTGCCAGGCATGATCCTATATACAGAAAGTCCCACAGAAACCAGAAGCTATGAATCCAGCAAAGTTTCAGGTATAAGATTAATATGCAGTGCTAGGCGTGGTGGCTCATGCTTGTAATCCTAGCTACTCAGGAGGCTGAGATCTGAGCATCAAGGTTCAAAGCCAGCCAGGCACTAAAGAACCTGAGATTGTTTTCTCCAATTAACCCCTAGAAAATGGGAAGTGAGGCTTGGCCCCAAGGGTAGAGCTATAGCCTTGAGCTGAAAAGCTCAGGGACAGCGCCCAGGCCAAGTTCAAGTCCCATGAACCCCCCCCCCCAAAAAAAAAGATCAACATGCAAAAATTAGATGTGTTTTCATGTATCAGAAATGAACAAACTAAAAGGGAAATAAAACAATTTAACAATTTAATCTATAATAACTCCAAAAGAATAGAATACCTAGGAACAATTTTAACCAGACTAAATTTTCTGTATATAGAATCATGTCATCTATAAACTGTGATTTCTTTATTCTTCCCACTTTGGGTATCTTACATTTCCTTTTCTTTTTTCTTTTAAATTTTATTTTAAAGGTGATGCACAGAGTGGTTACAATTACATAAGTCAGTGTCAGCCCCTCCTTCATCTCTCCTAGTTTTTCCCCTCCCATCTCCTCTCCACCCCCAAGTTGAATAGTTTATTTCCAATGTAGTGTCTAGGGTTACTGCTGACTTGGTTTACCTTTTGTCCTAAGGTTTCTGTTGTCTCCTTTCTTTCTCTTATCTAATTTCTTGGCCTCAAATTCCAGTACAATATTCAATAGCCATGATAGAAGTGACTTGTTTCTGGTATCAAAGAGAAAGCATTCAATCCTTCAGTATGTCTGTTAGCTACGAATTACATATACATATGTGTGTATGTGCTGTATTAAACTGAAGATATTCCATTCAAAATGTCCTAGAAAATTGCGTGTGTGTGTGTGTGTGTGTGTGTGTGTGTGTGTGTGTGTGTGTGTGTGTGTCAGACCTAGGGTTTGAACTCAGGGCCTTGATGCTATTCTTGAGCTTTCATGCTCAAGGCTAGCACTCTACCACTAGGGTCACAGCTCCACTTCCAGCTTTTTAGTGTTTAATTCTAGATAAGAGTATTATAGACTTTCCTGTTTGGGTTGATTTGAAATCATGATTCTTAGTTCTCAGCTTGCTGAGTAGCTAGGATTACAGGTATAAGCCACTAAAGCCTAGTGTTCTGAACATTTTTAATCATGAGAAGATCTTAGGTTGTACCAATTTGCTTTTATACACAATTCAGTTGATTGTAGGTTTTTTCCCTTTGTTCTCTGTGAACCATGTCTTTGGGAGGTTTTGGATTAGTACTTATTATATGTTTCTTGATTTTCTTTCTTTCTCTTTCTCTTTCTTTTTCTCTCTCTCTCCCTTTCTCTCTCTCCCTTTCTCTCTCTCTTTCTTTCTTTCTTTCTTTCTTTCTTTCTTTCTTTCTTTCTTTCTTTCTTTCTTTCTTTCTTTCTTTCTTTCTTTCTTTCTTTCTTTCTTTCTTGTTGTTGGTTATAAGGCTTGAACTCTGGGCCTGGACGCTGTCCCTGAGCTTCTTTGTGCTCAAGGCTAGTCAGTACTCTAACACTGAGCCACAGCGCTACTTCCGGTTTTCTGAAGAAAGACTCTCACAGGGACTTTTGTGCTGGGGTTGGCTTTGAACCTTGATCCTCAGATCTTAGCCTCCTGAGTAGCTAGGATAAGAGGTGTGAGCCACCAGCACCCGGCTCTTGACATTGTCAGCTTCTCTTTATGTCCATTTAGCAAAATTATATGTTTTAGCAATTTGTCATTTCATGCAATTTGTTGTCATATAATAGTTTATATATCACTTATAATCACTTTTATTTATGTAAAAATGAATGAGTTTTTTGATAGAAAGTTCTTTTTTTTCCAGTCCTGTGGCTTGAACTCAGGGTCTGGGCACTGTCCTTGGACACTTTTTGCTCAAGGCTAGTACTCTGCTACATGAGCCCACTTCTGGCTTTTCCTGTGTATTTGGTTCCATGGAATTGAACCCAGGGCTTCGTGCATGCTAGGTGAGCACGCTACCACTTGGCCATGCTCCTGGCCCTACCAGTAGAAAGTTCTTTTTTTTTCTTTGTCAATTTTGTTTATGTGTTTAGTGAGCAAACTCTTGGTTTTACTGTGTTGCTCTTCTATTTTTATTTCAATCATTTCTAATGTTTATTGCCACCTTCTGCTACATTTTGGGATTCATTTGGTCTTCTTTTCGTAGATACTCCAATTTTAAAGATTTGAGATCTTGATTTTTTTTTCTGGGTCATGGAATAAGGCCCTGAGCTCTTCAGCTCAGGGCTACCCACCTGACCCCTGAGCCAAGCCCTACTTCCCATTTTCTAGAGGTTAATTGGAATAAGTCACAGGGTCTTTTGGTGCCTGGGCTGGCTTTGAACCTTGATGCTCAGATCTCAGCCTCCTGAGTAGTTAGGATTACAGGTGTGAGCCACCGTGTCTGGCTTGATATCCTTTTTTTTTAATGTAGGCATTTACTGATAAAAATTTTCTTCTGAGCTCCCAAGTTGTGTTATGCTGTTGACAATTTCATTTATCTATAGGTATTTTCTAATTTCCCTTGTGGGTTTTCCTTCAAGTCATTGCTTTTTGAAAGTATGTTTACAAACTCTACCTATTTGTGAAATTTCCAGCTTTCATTCTGCTACTAATTTTTAGTTTTATTCCAGTGTGACCAGATAATATGCTTTGTTCATCTTAATCATTTCAAATCTCTCTTCCCCTATCTCTGGTTGAGACTTGTTGCCAAACATGGTCCTTGAGAATGTTCCATAAGCACTTGACAAGAATGGGACATTATTTTGTTATTGCTCCATTGAGTGCCCTCCACCTCTCAGCTAAATCTCATTGGTGTACATTGTTGTTCACCTCCACTAATTCCTTGTTGATCTTCTGGCTAGATATCTTGTTCATTATTGAAGCAGTTCAGGAGAGCTCTGTTTACTGTTTCTCTTTGGGTTACAAAAGAATACCAGGACAAGGAGAACATTATAAAATCTCCAGGTATTGAACATAAAGTATGTTATTTCTGTAAATTTTATATGAATGTTTTTATCTATTTTAAAAACAACATAGAAAAGACTGGATAGTGTTTGATTTTAATACTTCTCATGCAACAGTTACAAAAGAATCAAATCAAACTATCCTCAGTACTTCTAACATTTCTGTCTTTATAAGGAAAATGGATCCTTGGAATTTTCTAGAGATCATTTAGAGATCTCAAAAATGCTTTTAGATTTAAAAGATATGTAACATTCTGAAAGTTTAACTTTTAATTCTATATTTGGAGTGCAATTTTTCAAAGGCAAAATCAAGAGCATTTGTAAAAGCGAATAGGGCACTTAAGTAACATGGGTTCATAGGTTGCCTGAGAAACTCTACCTAGTTAACCTATCTAAACAGAGTAACAGTCAAACACTTTCCCAAAAACCCACATATTCAGTAGTAACACTACTCTAGAAATTTATAACTCATTGATAAGTGAGGAAATATTTTTGTTTTTTATTCATCATTTAATAGCTAATAACAAAAAATTAAAAGACAATATAAAGCTCAGAAAAGTATGGTGGCAAAATACAGAATCTTACTATGTAACATGATGGTAGGGAAGGGAGGGGAGAATGGAGAAAAAGGAAGAAGAGATGACATTGTTCAGAAGCAATGTATTTCTGACTTATGGGATTGTAACGCCTTTGAACAACTACTTCATTATCATCATCACCATCATTGTCGTCATCTAATGTTAAAAATAGAATCTACTATCTAAGAAAAATAAACAGAAAATAAAACATACTTCTTACATTGTGGGAGAAGGAATTAATTAGTAAAATGATAAAGCTCATCAAAGTTAAGGTAACTTTGATGTATTTCTCACATATTACATAGTTTTATTTCAGACTTAGGTTTAAGATAGAACAAAAAATTCACTCCTCTAATCTCTATTATATTTAGGGCATCAACCATAATACAAAAAACATGTTAATTTCATAATAACATTTAAACATTTTCCAAAGACTACATGATGTGTGATAATATAATAGATGGAAAGTACAAAGTTAAGAGAATCGAGCTATTTCTATTAAGTCAAGCATTAAGGGCCTTTTCAAAAATGTGAAGCAAACTTCTCAATAGTTTTTAAAGTATAATTATTTATATTGATTTATTTATGGTGGTGGAGGAGATTGAATCCTGGGCTTCATGCATGGTAGGCAAGTGCTCTTCCACAGAGCTCTACCCCAGACCTATAATTATTTTAGTGAAAATTAGCATCAACATGCAATACATTCTTAGCAAATCAATTCACTCAGCAAACATACTGAAATTTTCTGTTTCAATTTCTTAATATAATAAAAACTTATACATATGCAAACATTTTTGAGGTCCTTAGTAATGTTTTCAGAATGCAAAGGGATCCTAATGACAAACAGAAAGCTTGGGAAAACGTGTTCTTGGGACAAGCTCCATGCACATAAAAATAGAGAAGCACAAACTCATTTGTCACTACTGTCATTATGTAATTTCAACTAACTTTCTTTATTATTGTTGGAGGTAGTATGGTGCAGTGGTAGAAGTAGTAATGGTATTTTTCTTTTGCTAGTTCTGGGGCTTGAACTCGGGGCCTGAGCACTGTCCTTGATCTTTCTCAAGACTACAGCTCTACCACTTGAGTCACAGCACCCCTCTGGCTTTTTGTATATATGTGGTACCGAGGAATGGAAACCAAGTCTTTGTGAATGCTAGGCAAGCATTCTACCACTAGTTGAAACTACCAGCCAGTAATGGTATTTTGAGGCACAGTCTCACTACATAGCTTAGGTTGAGCTCAAACTTGTGACTTCTACCTCAGCTTCCCAAGTGCTAGGAATATAAATGGCTGGCACAAATCACTTGTTTTTTTTTTTTTTTTTTTTTTTTGCTGATTTTTTTTTATTTCCTTCTTTTTTTTTATTGTAATTAGTAAAAGGGTTACATGATATTTGCCAGATAGAAGGTGCATTAATTCACATACATTGATGCCCTTTCACATGTCTTGGTACCCGTTTCCCTCCCCCCCCACACCCCCCACCCGTCTTGATTTTCCCCCCTTCCCTATCAAATTTCAAATATCCAAATACAAATAAATTCAATATATCAGATAACAAAGTGAGATACTATACCAATATGAGATAACCAAGGGACAGCAAAGGAGATGAGAGACAACATAGTATATTAAGGACAACAATCATTCATTGTATGGCTTTTGTTTCAGTATCCTGGAGGTCCTTTCAATTAGCTTCACATTATATGTCCTTATGTATCAAGATTTTGCTCTATTGCAAATCTCTGCTAGTAGAGCCCAAGGTTTCTACTGATTATGACAAATGAGGGAAACCATTGAGCCTAAGTTCCTTTGAGTCTGGCTTACTTCACTTAATATGATTTTTTCTAAGTCTTTCCATTTCCTAACAAATGGGGCGATGTCATTCTTTCTGACAGCAGTATAGAATCCCATTGTGTACAAATACCACAACTTGTTGATCCACTCATCAACTGAGGGACATCTAGGTTGGTTCCATATCTTTGCTATGGTGAATAGTGCTGCAATGAACATTGTTGTGCTAGTGGGTTTAGTATGTCCTTGTTTCTGGATGGTTGGGTAAATGCCAAGTAGTGGAATTGCTGGGTCATAGGGGAGCTCTATGTTTAGTCTTTTGAGGCACTGCCACACTGCTTTCCATAGTGGTTGAACGAGTTTGCACTCCCTCCAACAGTGTAGTAGTGATCCCTCCTGGCCACATCCCCTCCAGCATCTGTTGTCATTCATTTTCCTGATCCTGGCCATTCTAACTGGAGTGAGGTGGAATCTTAGAGTTGTTTTGATTTGCATTTCTTTTATGACCAGAGATGTTGAGCATTTCTTCATGTGTCTATAGGCCATTTTTGTTTCTTCTTCAGAGAAGACTCTCTTTAAGTCTTTGGCCCATTTTTTAATGGGATGGTTGTTACTTTGGAGGTTAGTTTTGGAGTGATTCAATTTTTTGAGTTGTAGATATATTTTAGATATGAGGCCTTTGTCCGTTGTTTGGTTGGTGAAGATCTTCTCCCACTCTGTAGGCTTCCTGATTAGTTTACTAGCTATGTCCTTTGCCATACAAAAGCTCTGCAGTTTAATGCAGTCCCACTTATCCAGCCTTTCTCTGATTTGTTGTGATTCTTGGTCCTTATTAAGAAAGTTTCGACCTGTGCCAAGGAGGCCTAGTGTATCTCCTATTCCTTCCTGTAGAGTTTTCAGTGTGTCAGCTTTTACCTCCAGGTCAAATCACTTGTTTTAATTATAACTTTGTTTGCGTGTGTGTGTGTGTGTGTGTGTGTGTGTGTGTGTGTGTGTGTTAGGGCTTTACCTCATTGCCTGAATGCTGTCCCTTACATTTTTCACTTAAAGCTGGTATTCCACGGCTCCACTTGCACATTTTTGCTGGTTATTTGGAGATAAGGGTCTCACAGATTTTTCAGCCTAGGAAGGCTTTGAACCTTTAGATCTTTAGATCTCAGCCTCCTGAATAGCTCAGTTTATAGACATGAGACACTGGCACCCAGCTTGATTATATCTTTTAATTGTAAGAATTTCTGTTTCAAAGAGAAAATTTGAGGGGTACAATTCAGGCCCAACAGTCTCACCCGCAACAGTCTAGTGGATCTTATGAACACATTTTACTACTTTTTGTCTACAACTACCTTTTTTTAAATAGATGCCAAGTGATTTTAAACATAATTATGGGGCCAGGCGAGATTGCTCACACCTAAAATCCTAGCTACTCTGGAAGCTGAGATCTGAGGATCAAGGTTCAAAGCCAGCTTGGGCACAAAAGGATCTGAGATTCTTATCTCCAATTAACCTCTACGAAATGGGAAGTGGGGCTTGGCTCAAGGGTAAGGCTATAGCCTTGAGCTGAAGCACTCAGGGACAGCGCCTAGGCCAAGTTCAAGTTCCATGACCCACTATACACACACACACACACACACACACACACACACACACACACACACACACATATATATATACATATATATATACATATACACACACACACACACACATATATATATATATATATAATTTATGGAGAGCCTGGAGTTTGGCCTAGTGGTAAAGTGCTTGCTTGCCTAGTGTGCATGAAGACCCAGGCTCAGTTCCTCATTGCCACATGCATAGAAAAGCTGGAAGCGGTGCTGTGGCTCAAGTAGTAGAGCTGTAGCCTTGAGAAAGATCCAAAGACAGTGCTCAAGCCCTGAGTTCAAGCCCAGGACTGGCAAAAAGATTATATGGTACCCAGGAATTGAACCTAGGGCTTTGTGTATGTTAGGCAAGCACTCTACTACTAAGCCACATTGTAGTATTATTATGAAAATATTTCAACCTGGAACATGTCCTAAACATAAAAGGAATAATGGCAAACAGACTTAAAAAGTGAATTTTACTTGCTCTCTTAAAGCTAAATCTGAAATAAGGAAGGATGTTTATATAAATGTAAAACTATGATTAGTAATGGATGCTTGAATATTCTATTTTATTAAAGAATTAAGGAAAAACAGACATGAGAAAAGTAAAATATGCAGTAGTTTTACTTTATATAATTAATCATCTACAAAAAAGGTATTAAATAATTTTATTTGCCAAAGATTAACCTTAATTTTGAATACTTAAAATGTTTCTACTTGAGCAAAAATGTAAGAACATCTAGCACATTTTATTATTATAAGAATTTCAACTTCTTTTTTGGTATTTCAATAATATGTTTATCTATAAACAGATACTTCAATTTAGGAGTCTTTATAAGCTAATTTGTCAATACCCTCCAGAAATAGGAAAACAATTCACAGGCACACAATGCAATGTGAAGGCTTTACTCAATTTTAGACACAAAAGCACAGACATACGAAGATCTATGACTTCCTATCTACAATTTAAGCTATAGGCCAACAACAAATATAGAATCTTAGTCAGATATCCAAGTGTTGCTCTCTTCCCCTGTGGGCATGGAATTATTGATTAGCTTGAACTCAAAATGGACAAATAGAACAATAAAAAAGACAAATTAAATTTTCTGCTTTTTTCTAACCTATCCAAGGCCAGATAACCCATTAATCTAATTACAAAGATCACCAAATGATTAGACCATAAAACCACATTCTCTGTCATTGCTGTTAATAATAGGGAATAATCTATTGCCTATATATAAACCAGAAACATAAACAAAATAGAAAGTGTGGGGGTGGGGGAGGTTAAAAGAAGTTCTTTTGCCACTTGACATACAATCTTGGAGCCAAGGAATGATGAGTTGAAGAAATATAAGTGGCATTTCTCTGGTAATACAATTCACCTGGTTCTGTTACATGTTTCCATGTAGGCATTTTCAGTCAATAACTTTAACCAACATAACAATCATTCTTTTATGTATACAAAAGGAACATATGACAATCATTTTGCTTGACTCAGTAATTAACAAGGAAGCAGACATGCTACAATCAAATTCAATTCCTATTTCTATAGCTATTTTTTCATCATGTCTGTTCTTGCTTTTGCTACTTCTTCTTTTTTTGTATGTGCCAGTACTGGGGCTTGAACTCGGGGCCTGGGTACTGTACTTGAGTTTTCACAAGGCTAGAGCTCTACCACTTGAGCCACAGCACCACTTCTGGATTTTTCTGTATATGTGATACCAGGGAATCAAACCCAGGACTTCGTGCATGCTAGGCAAACACTCTACCACTAGGCCACACTCCCATTCCCTCTTTTGCTACTTTTAAGTTTACCTTGTGTCTGATATGTGAGCTCTTGTAGTCAACATTTTTTCCATCCAGAGAATATGGCTACCTGCAGGACATCTCATAACATAAAGATTCTCTATTCCCTACTTCCTCATGGTCATGTACTTATTCTTCAGCGTTTTCATCTCTGTTTCTGGAATCAACCAAGTTCAGAAAAGTTCTTGTCATTAGACTATATAGTCTTTTTTGTTACTAGACCAAAAATTAGCATCTGAGGGTATACCACTCACTTTGCCTGGCACTTTTGCTGACTTTCTCTAATTCTATTTTTAATTCTTAAAAATATGCATACAGGGCTGGGAGCATGGTCCAGTTCTAGAGTGTTTGCCTAGCATGCACGAAGATCTGGGTTTAATTCCTGAACTCAAGTCCAGGACTGGCAAAAAAATAGTACCAGGCTGAGTACAGTGGCTCATGCCTTTGGTAATCCTAAATACACAGAAGGCTGAGATCTGAAGATCACAGTTAAAAGTCAGCCCATGCAAACACCCAGAGTCTCTCATTTCTAACTAACCAGCAAAAAGCCAAAAGTAGAGATGTCACTGAAATAGTAGAGCCTTGAGTGAAGAAGCCAAGCCTAGAGTGTGAGGCCAAGTCCAAGGCCCACTACAAACACACACACACACATACACACACACACACACACACGCACGCACACACATGCACTCTCACATATGCACAACACACAGACACACACACACACACACACACACACATACACAAATGGTACCAATAAGGGGGCTGCTGGTATAACAAACACCCGAAAAGTTGGATGCTGCTGCTGCTACTGTGTGTGTGTTTGTGTGTGTGTGTGTGTGTGTGTGTGTGTCCACGCGCGCGTGCGTGCGCGCTAGACCTGGCTTGAACTCAGGGCCTGAGCACTGTCCTTGGGCTTTCTCAAGGCTAGAGCTCTATCACTTGAGCCATAGCACCACTTCTGGCTTTTTTAAAAATATATATGTGGTACCAGTAGGCCAAACTCCCAGCCTGGAAGCTGCTTTAGAACTGAGTGATAGATCAGAGTTAGATGAATTTAGAAAAGCAGGCAAAAAAATAAGCCTAGATTGCCACAAACAGAATACCAAGCATGATTATGGTGAGGGTTCAGAAAGACAAGTCAAGTGTGAGCCTGGGTCTTTTTAGAGATCATATGAGTAGTCCTGATGAGAATGCTGGTAGAAATATACATAGCAAAATCTATTCTATATAATGAAGTCTCAGATGGAAATATGGTATAACGTATTTGAATCTGGATAAAGAGAAGCCTGTTATACCATTGCAAATAGTGGCTATATTGGGTTTATTCCCTGGGATTTGTAGATATCTAAATTGAAGTGTGAGGAATTGGGATCTCTAGTGGGAGACATACCTAAGCAGCAAGGTATTCAGGATATTGCATAGCTACTTTTCATCATATGCAGTGAGAGGAAGGGGTAAATAATTGATTTAAAGTCAGAGTTTATCATTAAAAGGGGAAATATTTGAAGTACTCACTGCCTGGCCATATAAAAAATGAAAAAGTACATATTCCGAAAGAATATTTACCATGTGGCCAAGAAACCATTTGCTAAAGGGATTCCTATGGACAGAAGGGAACCAAGCATTATTCATTGAGATAGGGAGAGAAAGATCCTGAAGTTATTTTAGAGATCTCTGAGGCTGCTCCTCCCCTCACAGGTCCAGAACTCTTAAGAAAACAGAAGGATTGTGAAAAATGGGTACAGGGCACCCTTCCCAGGCTTACTGCTTGGAACTCTCTCAAGTATCTACTTTCCACATTCCAGCACAGCACTTCTTGCTCTCAAGCTGCCAAAACTATGGCTCAAGCCAGTCCAGATATAGCTTGTGACTGCCAGTCCAGAAGAAAGAAGCTACAAGCCTTGGTGGTGTTAATTAAGTCTGCATGCTCACAGAGCACAAGTGCTATGGAGGCATGGTTACTCTCATTTTCAAAGGTTATCTCAGATAGCCTGATACCCATACCAAGACTTGCCACAAGAGTGGAACCACCACACAGAACATCTACTAGGGTGATGCCAACATAAAGATGGTGTCAGCCACCAGAATTCCTGGTTAAGTTATAGGCACAAAAGCAACCTCAAGATCTCAGAATTGTTAAGTCACTGGTACACAGTAGCAGCATGGTAGACCTACAGAACAATACTGCAACTGAAGCTTCCCAGGATAAGCTATGAGAATGCAAGCATTCCCCAAGGCCTTAAAGGCCCAACCACATTGAAAAAAATGCACTTTCAGTTTATATTAGTGCATAGTGACAAACAGAGAGCCACTCGTATTTTTCTGCACATGCATGCCCATTTTTCCCAATATCAACTACTGAAGAGGCAATCTTTTCCCACCATATGTCTTTGGCTCCCTTATCAAACTCCAGCTATATGATTTTATTTCTGAGTCTTCCAGTCTGTTTCATTAATCTTCAAGTCTGTTTTCATGCCAGTACCAAGCTGGTTTTTGGTATTATAGCTTTGTAGTAAAGCTTGAGGTCTGAGATCTTGATACCACCAGCATTGCTTTTTTTTAAAAAAAAATTTTGCCCAAAATTGTCTTGGCTATTTGATATCTACCGTTGTTTCATATAAAATCTTGGATTGTTTTCTTTATCTCAATGACCAATGCCATTGGGATTTTTTTTGCCATTGGGATTTTGATGGAGATTGTATTAAATTTGTAGAGCATCTTTGGGAGTATAGCCATTTTCACAATATTAATTCCTCCTGTTCATGAAGATGGGAGATAAGAGGTCTTTACAATTCTTATTATTGTCTTCTATTTCTTCAAATTTTTATCATTTTCACCATAGAGGACTTTTGCTTCTTTGGTTAGGTTTATTCTGAATTTTTTTTCAGGTTATTTCCACTGTGTATTTCTGAGTTGGAATCATTAAGATTTTGTGACTTTTGAAATAAGATAAATGCATTTTTGTCAGTCCTGGAGCTTGAACTCAGGACCTAAGCACTGTCCTTGGACTTTCCTCAGGCTAGCACTCTACCACTTGAGCCACAGCACCACTTCTGGCTTTTCTACTTATGCGGTACCAAGGAATCTAGTCTTCGCGCATGTTAGGCAAGCACTCTATCACTAAGCCAAACTCCCTGTGATAAATGCATTTTGCATGCGAAGAGGACATGATGGACTGGAGCTTGAGACAGGGTGGGATGTTATGGTTTATATGTCCCTTCCAAATATCCCTATTGAAATATACAGAATACAGTGACATTATTGGTAGGTGGCACTTCTGAAAGGTGTCATATGA